>NW_007253575.1:540571-585309 GCF_000164805.1 Carlito syrichta | reverse complement strand
AGGCTGAAGCGGAAGGATCGCTGGAGCCCAGCAGGTTGAGGCTGCAGTGGCCGGGAGCGGCCACTGCACTCCAGTCTGGGCGACAGAGTGAGACTCCAACTCAAAAAAAAAAAAAAAAAATTAAGACAACATACCAAACCACTGGAATACCATAAAAAAGGTGCCGAGTTGAAATGTGTAGCATTGCACACACACATCAAGGAAACAGAGAGATCTCCAGTAAAGTCTAACATCACGTGTAAGGGAACTGGAGAGACAAGAGCAATTCAGTCCCAAAACCAGTAGAACAATGGAAATAATCAAAATAAAATCACAGCTAAATGAAATAGAGACTAAAAAAATCATACAAAAGATCAATGAGACAAAAAGCTGGTTCTTTGAAAAGATAAAATTGACAAACCCTTGGCCAGATTAGAAAGAGAGAGAGAGAAAGCGAGTGAGCAAATTCAGATAAACACAATTAGAAATGAAAACGTGAGGTTACAACCAATCCTGAACAAATACAAAAGATTATGAACATCTGCACGTGAGTAAGTTAGAAAAACTAGAGAAAGTAAAGAAATTCTTAGTAACACACAACCTTCCAAGACTGAAACAGGAGGAAATTGAAACCCTAAACAGGCCAATGACAATCCAAGACTCAGTAATAAGAAACTTCCCTGCCAAAAAAAGCCCTAGGCCAGATGGTCTCTCAGCTGAATTATACAAGATGTACAAGGAAGAGCTGATACCAATCCTATTTAAATCTTATTTAAAGTATTCTAGGAAATCGAGAAGGAAGGAATTTTTCCTAACTCATTCAATGAAGCCAATATCATCCTGATAACCCAAAATGGCAAAGACCCAACAAGGAAAGAAAACTTCAAGCATAGACACAAAAAATCTGAAAAAGATTTTAGCAAATTGTTTCCAATAGCACATAAAAAGGAATCATCCATCATGACCAAGTGGACTTTATTCCCAGATTCAAGACTAGTTTTTCATATGCAAATCAATAAATGTAATCTGCCACATAAGCAGATGTAAAACCAAGAACCACATGATTATCTTAATAAAGGCAGAAAAATCATTTGAAAAAATTCAACATCCTTTCTTGATAAAAACCCTCAAGTACCTAGGCATCAGAGGAACATTCCTCAAATTGATATCTTTAATAAACCTGCAGCCAACATCATACTTAGTGGGCAGTAGTTGGAAGCATTTCCCCTAAGAACTAGAATGAGACAAGGATGTCCACTTTCACCCCTCCTATTTAAGATAGTACTGGAAGTTCTGGTGAAATGTGCTAAATCAGTTAATGAAATCAAATTGCTAGCAAAATAAATAGTATCAACCAGCTTACTCCATTTTGTTTAAAGCTTCCATCTTAGTTGCCTGCCTGACCTAAAATCACTCCTTAGTGCCTACCTGTGATTACAGTAATGTTCCCATGACCACAGACCCCCAGCTTTGTCTCCTTTGGGCAGGTTATGCTGACCATTGCCTGCTGACCATTACAGAACTCCATGTAATTGTATGCTTTGTTAACTGAAATCAAACGTTATGCTTTGACATTTTCATACTTTGTTCTTATATTCTATTAGTGACTTTCTGGGCACTGGCTATACCTAGGACATGAAATTAATCAAAGCTCCCTAACAATCGAAGTTCCCATTTTGGTTGCCAAGTTGTTAGTTAATAGTTGCTATGGTCACTAAGTTTGCTATGTAGACAGTGCTGCAAATTTTACCTATAAAAGCTTGTCACAAACTGCACCAATTTGTCAAGAGTTTTCATTTGCCTACTCTTGACCTGCACATTAATAGATTCATAATTAATTAAACTCAGCTTGCTGGCGTAGCTTCTTCTCGCTTACTTGGTTATAACACTAGCCATAGCAATTAGGAGAAAGAAATGAGGGGTATCCAAATAGGAAAAATTAAATTATCCCTCTTTGCAGATGATATGACCTTATACTTATAAAACCCTAAAGAGTCTGTCAAAAACCTCCTCACACTGATCAACTTCAGTGAAGTCTCAGGACAACAAAATCAGTGCACAAAAATCAGCTGCATTTCTATTTTGCATTTCTATCAGTTGCGTTTCTATTGTTGCATTACTAACAACAATCAGGCTGAGAACCAAATAAAAAACAAAATTCCATTCATAATAAGTACCAAGAAAAACAAACGTGGCATTCATCTAACCAAAGAGGTAAAAGATCTTTACAATGAGAGCTACAAAACACTGCTCAGAGAAATGGAAGAACATCCCATGCTTACAGATTGGAAGAATCAATATTATCAAGGTGTTCATTCTCTCCAAGGCAATCTACAGATTCAGTACAATTCCTATCAAACTACCAGTATCATATTTCACAGACCTAGAAAAGATAATACAGAAATTCATATGGAAACAAAAAAGGACCCTAATAGCTGAAGCAAGTTTCAGCAAATAGAACAAAGCTGGGGGCATCATACTTTATTACAAGACTACGGTAACCAAAACTTCATGGTACTAGTACAAAAATAGACATATAGACCAATGAAACAGGACATAGAATCTAGAAATAAAACCAGAGACCTTTAACCAATTCATCTTCAACAAAGCTGGCAAAAACAAACATTGGGTAAAGGGAACCACATTTAGCAAATGGTGCTGTGAAAACTGGCAAACCACATGCAGAAGAATGAAACTGAATCTCTGTGTATCATTATATACAAAAATTAACTCAAAATCGATCAAAGACTTTGAAACCTCAAAGAAGAAAATGTAGGAAACACCCTCCTGGACATCAGTCTAAGCAATGAATTTATGGCCAAGTCCTTGAAAGGTAATGTACCAAAATCTAAAATTTACAAGTGGGACCTTATCAAGCTAAAAAGTTTTTTGCACAGTGAAAGAAACCATCAAGAGAGTAAGCGACAACTCACAGAATGGAAAAAAATATTTGCAAACTATACATCTAACAAAGGCGTAACATTCAGGATCTATAAGGAATGCAGTCGAATTGACAGGAAAACAACAGATAGCCCCATTAAAAAGTGGGTAAGGGGCTTAACAGCCACTTCTCAAAGAAAGACATGCAAGCAACGAACAAACATGAAAAATGCTCATCTTCACTAATCATCAGAGAAATGCAAATCAGAACTGTATGCCACCTCACACCAGTCAGGATGGCTATCATAAAAAAGTCAAAAAACGGGAGGACTTGGTGGCTTAGCCTGTAATCCCAGCACTTTGGGAGGCCAAGGTGAGTGGATTGCCTGAGCCCGAGGGTTTGAGACCAGCCTGGACAACTTGGCGAGACCTTGTCTCCACAGTAGATCAGAAAAAAAAATTAGCCGGGCATGGTAGTACGCACCTGTAGTTCTGGCTACTTAGAAGACTGAGGCAGAAGAATCACGGGAGCCCAGCAGGTTGACACTGGGATGACTGTGAGCATGCCACTGCACTCCAGCCTGGGCGACAGAGTGAGACTCAGGAAAAAAAATAAAAATCAAAATCAAAAAACAACAGATTTTGGTGAGGCTTCATGGTAAAGGGAACAACACGTCTACACTGTTCATGAAAGCAATGTAGCAATTCCTCAAAGAACTAAAAATTGAGCTACCATTTAATCCAGGGAATATATCCAGAGGAACATAAATCATTCTACCAAAGATACCTGCATGCATCTTTACTGCAGTACAATTCACAATATGTATGGAACCAGCCCAGATGCCTATCAGAAGTGAAATGGATAAAGTAAATGTAATGCATATACATGATGGAATACTACATACCCATAAAGAACAGTCGTGTCCTTTGCAGCAACATGGATTCACCTGGAGATCATCATTCTGAGTGAACTATCACAGAAATAAAAAACTGAATATTGCATGTTCTCCCTTATAAGTGGACACTAAACATTGGACACACAGATACAAGGGTGGGAACATATTCTGGGCACTGCTAAAAGAGGGAAGGGGATGGGGTAAACAACCACCCATTGAGGTACTGTGTCCACTACGGGAGTGGCAAGAGCTCACTAGAAGCCCAAACCTGCTTCATGCAGTATACTTACATAGCCAATCATCACATGTACCCCATGATTGTAAAATTAAAAAATTAACAAAGGATAACTCATATCTGAATTGTTTTAGTACTTTTTTAAAAAGAAAGCTATGTTTCCTAGCATTTCATATCTGATTAGAATATTGATATTATGTTCATCATAAATACATTCTCTCTTTAGCTGTATGTCTTAGTCCATTCCTGCTGCTATAAAAAAATACCTTATAGCCGGGCTTGGTGGCTCAGCCTGTAATCCCGCGCCTTTGGGAGGCTGAGGTGAGTGGATTGCCTGAGCCCGCGGGTTCGAGACCCGCCTGGGCAGCGAGACCTCATCTCTACAATAAATCAAAAAATCAGCTGGGTGTGGTAGCGCAAGCCTGTAATTCCGGCTACTCGGAAGGCTGAGGCGGGAGGATCGCCGGAGCCCAGCAGGTCGAGGCTGCGGTGGCCGGGAGCGGCCACTGCACTCAAGTCTGGGCGACCAAGTGAGACTTCGACTCAAAAAAAAAAAAAAAATACCTTAGACTGTATAACTTACAAACAATATAAATTTATTTCTCATAGCTCTGGGGGCTGGGAAGTCCGAGATCAAGGCATCAGCAGATTTGGGGCCTGGTAAGGGCTTGCTGTCTGCTTCCAAGATAGTGTACTGTTGCTATGCTTCTGGATGGGTCAAACACGTGACAAGAGGAGTGCCAGAGAATGAGAAGCTTTGTTCAACCTCTTTTATAAGGTCACTAATCTCATTCACTTAATCATCTCCTAAATGCCCCACTTCTTAATACTATGACATTCACTGATGGTTAAGTTTTAACATATGAACTTGAGGAGATAAATTCAGACCACAGCACTGTATATGCTTGGCACTTTAGAGAGAAATGAGATAGTAACATCGTTATCGTTCTTTGAAAACTTTTTCCCTGGAGTAACTAGAATGGTTATAACTCTTAGGGTTCATTCTTGTATTCATCGTTGCAACAATAAGACTGTAAACTCAGTTAAGCTTATATTATTCATCTTAGATCATCGTCAGATATTTTTTGTTTGCTTTGTTTCTTGTAATTCCGATCTTATTAATAATTTTGACCTGTTGCTTTGCAGGAATGAAAAAGAACAAGGATTAGTATAATAATTCAGTTAAAAGGTGGATCTAACTAGATGAATTTACTTAACAAAGTGACTTTAAATGATGGCATACACTTTCCTATATAAAGTGTTTAGCTAACAGTTAGCAAATAAAAGGCCTTCAGTAAAGAATAGATAATCTCAAACTGACCGCGGTGACTCACACCTGTAATCCCAGCACTTTGGGAGACCGAGGTGAGAGGATTGCCTGTGCCCGTGGGTTAGAGACCACCCTGGGCAACTTGGCAAGACCTCATCTTTACAATAAATCAGAAAATTAGCCAGGCATGGTGGCGCATGCCTATAGTTCCAGCTAGTTGGAAGGCTGATGTGGAAGGATTGCCTGAGCCCAGCAGGTCGAGGTTGCAGTGGCCGGGTGCGTGCCACTACAACTCCAGTCTGGGCGACAGAATGAGAGTCCAACTCAAAAAAAACAAAAAAAAAAAAAAAAAAAAAAAAGAATATAAAAAGAGAATAGTGCTGGAAAAAAAGTTCTTTTTTTTAGAGTCCCCTAAGGGAATTCATTTCCTTATCTTCCATACATACTAATTCCTGAAATTCATTGGTTTGAATAACTGCCTACAGTCAAAAAGTCCCCTTCAGATGGTGTTTTCTTTACTTTAATAAAGGAAAGCCTGCCTCTTACTCAATCTGAATTTTGCTATATGCTGCCATTTTTGCCCCCAAATGAAGGAATACTCTGAAATACTTGTTGTAGTTATTGAGGAAGTAACTGTGTAACAAATCCTTTTGCAAATCCAACTTTTTGCTTTCAGTGATATTGAAAGAAGATATTGTGAGTTTATTTATTATTTAAACTAATTTTTTTTTCATTAATCAGTATTTTTTATTATGGTTTTGTGGGGTACAGTTAAGGGTTAGGTGTACAATTACGTTTCATTCAGGCACCCTGTTAATAAGAGGTGTTTTCCCATCCCCAGACAGATATTTGCTATTAAACTAATTTTCAATAATAGATCACTTATTTTTTGGGGAAAATGCATAGAAGTTCAAAGAATTGATATTGCTACAGTAAGCTTTCATTCTGATCTACTTATGTGAACAAGTTTCCTTAGCACTTACATCTATAAGACGCAAAATAGGGATAGAAATTATTCTTAATTGTCTCATTCTACAGTATTCATGATAGTCTAGCAAGTAATGTAATATTTATCATTCTAGCTATAATGTGACAATTCTCAATAGATATCTGAAGTAATTGGGGGAAAAGCTCTATTCATTTAAATATAAGATTTATTTTTAGATTTCTAGTAACATTTTATTTCTTATGTTTAATATTTATCAAAGCTTAATACATAAATTGTTATTTTGATGCAGTACGTTCTAATTATGATATTCCAATTCAGAAGAAATTTTAATGTTTAAAGCTTTATGGTTAAGAACTTTTTATTTTTACATTTTAACTTATATGCATATTTAATGATCAATAAGTGATAGCCAAACTTTAAAATATATTAAGATAAATTCTGTAATGTAAGTGGAATGGAAATATATGTTCAAGAAGAAAATGAAATTATGTAAATTTTCCAACTGCTAAAGAAAAGCTTGTTTATGTATTTGCTAATGAACTACCATTAGGTAGTTATCAAATTACTATGGTATTTAAATTCCATTCCACAATTGAAACAATGTCATTTTATTTTAAAAAACAAATAATTGCAAAAAACAAATAATTGCAAAGTACCAGAATTTACATTGTTTACAACTATTTAAATATGTTCAAGCTGGGCGTGGTAGTGCGCACCTGTAGTTTTGGCCACTTGGAAGGCTGAGGCAGAAGGTTGCTAGGGTCCAGCATGTTGACGCTGGGGTGGCTGTGAGCGTGCCACTGTACTCCAGCGACGGAGTGAGACTCCAACTCTAAAATAAAATAAAGTAAAATAAATGTGTTCAAAATCTGTTGTCATACTTAAAAATATGCAAAATAGTTATTCAGAATTCTTTTCAAAGTTTCAAGAGCAATAATTATTTGAAAACCACTGTTATATATACCACTCACTTTACTATTGAATTATGCCCTTGTTTGAATTGTTTATTGATACTTCATTTCTTGGTGTTCTTTGCCTAGCAGACAATAGGTAAATGTTCATTAGGGTTAATAAAACATTTAGATTGTATCTGATATGGTGTCAGTGAGTTTAATGTCATCTTAATCATATATCACCAATGTAAAGTATAAGATTTTGTGTGTTCTCCCAAGAATTTCTTTCTTTCTTTTTTTTTAAGTTGGAATCTCATTTTGTCCCCCAGACTGGAGTGCAGTGGCACACTCATGGCCACCCCAGTGTCAACCTGCTGGGCTCTAGCAATCCTTCCACCTCAGCCCTTCCAAGTAGCTGTAACTAAGGGGGCACTCTACCACACCTGACTAACTTTTGATTTATTATAGAGACGAGATCTCGCCAAGTTGCCCAGGCTGGTCTTAAACCCATGGGCTCTGGCAATCCACTCACCTTAGCCTCCCAAAGTGCTGGGGTTACAGGCTGAGCCACCTGAGCCCAGCCTACCAAGAATATTTTAAAAGTACATTTAGTTAAACCTCATGATAAAACCTTAAGGTAGACTTAGATCAGAAAATGTTGTCTAGGACCACTTAAGCCTAGCTGGATTCAGAATCATTTTGCAGAAACTTTCTGTTTTTATTATGGAATATCGATCTAGAGTTAAGAGAATACTTAGAGATTGCCTATTCAAATGCCCTTGTTTTTCAAAGAGAAAACACTGTGCTGGAGTGACATTTACTCAGGCTGTTACAGGTAGTTGGCAACAGAACCATATCCAGTTTGTAACTAAAATCTATTGATTTTTGCCTCCAGACCAGCTCTTGAATTTCTTCATTTGGGTATCTCCAGTGCCTTCATCCCAGTTCAGGCTGTTGTGGTCTCTCACTTGGTATCTACTGTTGTACTGTACTGTATCTTATGGGTCTCCCCACATCTGCTCATTTAGAAAGCATATCTGATCAAAATTATTCCCTCAGCTTAAAATCCTTTAAGACATCTCATTGGTTTTAGGAAGAAGTGTAGTCCTTTATGCTGTAAGGCCCTAACTGATCAGGCCCCTGCTTTCCTCTCCAGCCTTCCTTCTATGGACTCTAGTCATACAGGCCTTCTCTTCCATTCCTCAAAGGTGCCACGCCCCTTTCTTTCTGTAGCATCTTGTTATAAGCTGTTCCTGCTACTTGGAACGCTTCTGCTACTCTAGCAAATGCCTATTTATACTCAGATTTCATCTCAAGTTATACTTCTTCAGACTCCCACACTTCCCCTCCCCCTAGACCTTGAAGGCTAGATAAGGTTCTGTTGCTGTTTATCTCATTTTGACATTTTCTTCAAAACCCATACTGCCATTTGTATATTTGTGTGATTATTGATTAAATTCTGTTTCATTTGCTAGACTGTAATCTCTGAGAGCCAAGTTTGTGTATATTTTGCTTATCATTGTATCTTTAAACCTGCCACATTGCCTGGTGTATAGGAAGGAGGCAATGTTTTTGTTGAATGAATTATTCCTGATTTAGCTCTATTTCTACTACACTAATGATTTTAGAGTAACATTTTTATCTTTGAAATCTCCTTTGCCATATGCTTTATATAATTCATCTTCCCATCTGTTGATGAAGTTGCATCTGGAAAAAATAGAATTTCTAGTTAGTTATTCCTAGATTGTAAGTCACACTCTTAAACAAACCTTTTTTCTTAAAAGCATGACACCAGTAGTGCTAAATATTATTTCTATATTCGATGAAGCCTGGTCACATATTTAATTTTATTTTTCTGCTGTGTTATTTATAAGTAGGAGATATTAAGTTGTGGAAACTATTATGTATGGAGTTGTTGGTGATATTAAAGTTAGTTACCTCTCAAACTTGTGTTCCACAGAATACAGTTCCTGGAGATTTTAATAGATTCTCTACATCTTCCCTCTACCCTTCTTTCTCCATCTCCAAGGATTGTATTCTTATAAATCGCTTTGAGAAACATCATATTTACTTCCCCTTATCATAGAGTAACTGTGTATATTAGCATTGTAAAGCTTCTTTTGCCCTAAAACAGAGTTTCTCAACTTTGGCATTCTTGACATTTCGAACTGGATAATATTTTATTTGGAGGGGACAGGGAAAGAATTGCTGTCCTGGACAATGCAGGATATTTAGCAACATCCCTCTCCTCTACCCATTAGATTCTAGTAACACCTTCCTGATTGTCCAGCTGTGCCAAACAAAAATGTCTGCAGATACTGCCAAATGTCCCCTGGGAGGCAAACTTGCCCAAGGGTGAGAACTACTACCTAAAATAAAAATCAGTTTAAATCTGTTTATGCTCACATTCCCAAGTTTAATTTAAGGATAGAATTCTTCTTCTCCTTCTCCATTTCTCCTTCATCTGTACACCTAATTTCCTGGGAATTGCAATTTAAAAATATCGTTTAGTAAAACTGAAACGAATTCTATTTAGACTCCTCCCTTAAACTCATCAATACTTTCCATGGTACTTAAAATAAAATTCAAACTCCTTAACATGACCTTTCTGCATGGAAGGACTCTTGCCTTCCTAACCTCACTTCCTATCACCATCTGCTCCCAGTCACATAGTGAGCTACTTTCAGTTCCTCAAGTACTTCAGTTTCTTTCTAAAAATGTTGTTCTCTCTTTTGGGAACCATTTTATCCTTGTTTTTTCTTATCTTTTAGGTTCAGGTCTCAGATTAAATGTTATCTCCTCAGGAGAGATCTTTTATGGTCATCATCTGTTACCCTTCCAGAAAGGAACGTTCTTCCCAGTTCCTCTATCTCATCATCCTACTTCTTGTCAATATATCCTTTTTACACTTCTTAATTCTTTGTTTGCTCGAGTAGCTTTCTTTCTGCTTCAGTCACTAGAATGCAAACTTTATGAGGGGTAGGAGCCACATCTATTTTGTTCATCATATCTCCAGCATTTAATACAAACTCTAGCATTTAATAGAGACATTAACTATTTGTTGAATAAATAAAGGATTATATTTCAATTTGTCAGCATTTGTTATAGGGTTAAAACTGAAGTTTAAAAATATCTTTTATTGAGGTATAATTCACATACCATAAAATTCACTCTTTTAAGGTGTAACAAATCTATTGTTTCTAATATAGTCACAAGGTTGTGTAACTGTCATCACTATCTAATGCCAGACATTTTCGTCACTCCCCACTCTCCCCTTCCTTAGCCTCTGCCAATGACTAATCTACTGTCTGTTTCTATGAATTTGCCTATTCTGAACATTATATATAAATGGGATCATACAATATGTAATCTTTAGTGTCTCGTCTTCTTTCCCTTTGTGTAATATTTTAAGGTTCATGCGTGTTGTAGCAAGTAACAGTACATCATTCCTTTTTTATGACTGAATAATACCCATTGTATAGCTACATCACATTTTGTTTATCCATTCATCAGTTGATAGACATTTGGGTTGTTTCCACTTTTTGATAAATAATGCTGCTATGAACATTCACGTAGACATTTTTCTGTGAACATACGTTTTTACTTCTCTTGGATATGTAACTAAAAATGGAATTGCTGAATCATATGGTAATTCTATGTTTAACTTTTTGAGGAACTCCCAAACTGTCTTCCAAAGTGGTTGCACCATTTTACATTCTTACCAGCAATATATGAGGTTTCTAATTTCTCCATATGCTCACTGATACTTGTTATTGCCTTTTTAAAATTATAGCTGTCCTATTAGGCATTACATGCCATCTCATTGTAGTTTTGATTTGCATTTCACTAATCATTGATGATGTTGAAATGTTTTCATGTGCCTTTTGGCCAATTTTTATCTTCTTTGGAAACATGTCTATTCAGATTCTTTATCCTTTTAAAAATAAATTGGTTGTTTGTCTTCTTATTGTTGCATTGTAAGAGGTTTTTTGTTTGTTTGCTTTTTGTCATCCTTTCCAAAGGAGATGCAAGAGTTGTGAAAGTCTTTCTATATTCTGGCTTCTAGATTCTCATCAGATAGTTTGCAAGTATTTTCTCCCATTCTGTGTTTTGTGTCTCTCTCTTTTTTTTGATAGTGCCCTTTTACACAGAAAAGAATTTAATTTTGAAAATGTCCAATTTATCATTTTTCTCCTCTCTTTTTACTTGTGCTTTTGGTGTTGTATCTAAGAACCCATTGTCCTATCTAAGGTCAGGAAGATTTATGCCAGTGTTTTCTTCTAAGAGTTTTATAGTTTTAGCTACTACATTTAGGTATTTGATTTGTTTGTCCTTAATTTTTGTATCTTTTGAGAGATAGGGGTCTAACTTCATTCTTTTACATGTGACTATCCAATTGTTGGAGGATTTTTTTTTTACTTTAATAAAATATCAAAACTTTAACAAAATAGGATCATTGTTTCAAGATTTACAGTTGTTAATAGCATATGGAGCATATACTGTATGCCAGACATGTTGGGTGTAGGATCTTAAAGATTAAAAAATAAAAAAGACACAATCCCTACCCTCAGTGTCGCAAAGATCTGGGAATTAAGAAAATTGAGAATAATAATGAAAATTTGAATAGAACATATCAAATAATAGATGGTATTAGTAGTGATTTGAAAGAAATGGTTTTGAGAAGCTTTTTTTTTTGAGAAGTTTTTAAAAATCTATTTAACCCAGAGTTTGCATGAGAAGTTTAGATGACTCTAAATGGTATAAAAAGAAAAATATTCCTGAAAGTAGCTGTGAGAAGCACTTGATGGTGGTTGCTATGCAATGGGAGTATTTTACCTCAACTGGTATTCTTAAAGAATCATTTTCTATTAACAGCAGTTTGAGGGGCGGATGAGAAAGCAATTGTCTGTCATCCACAAATGCAAGGTGGAGATAAGACAATTATAGAATGACAGAGAAATTAGTCTCTCTCTCTCCCCCCCCCAGAATAACTGTGTACTTCTATTTTGGTATAACTGATTTAATATTTATTTAACTCAGTTAATGGAATTTCTAAGGCAGTGTTCTCTGAGTCATCTTTTACTGTTTTAGGTTTTTTTTCCCACCCCTTTGTCTTCCTTTTTTCTGTTGATGCTAATCTTATAATTATTGATATATCTTGGTAAGATTTGTACTTATTTATGCTAGCTCCCTTTGAACTAGGCTTAGTCTTTTGTAACTATTGAATTCAGGACTTGTTTAGCCCATTGTATTAGTTTGCTTAGGCTGCCATAACAGAGTATTACAGACTAGATGACTTAAACTATTACAGACTGGATGGCTTAAACAGCAGAAATTTATTTTCTCACAGTTCTGGAGGCTCAAAGTCCAAGATTCAGACAGAGTTGGTTTGTGGTGAGGCCTCTCTTCCTGGCTTACAGACTTGTGTCCTTACCTGACTTCTCCTTTGTATGTGAGGCGAGGGAGGAAGGGAGAGAGAGTTAGGATGGAGGAATCTCTTGTGTCTCTTCATTTCTTTATAGGGACACTAGTCCTTTTGGATTAAGGCTCCATTAACCTTAATTACCTCTTTAAAGGCTCTGTCTCTAAATGTGGTCACATTGGAGAGTGAGGGTTTTTAACATAGGAATTTGGGGGAGACACAATTTAGTCCATAATACCAAAGTAACACTTGGTTTACTTTCATATAGTTAATGTATCGATATTCTTTATTTTATAATATGAAAATATAGTGATTTTTAATGAAACTTGTATTGTTTTTGGAGGAGGAGAAATTCATGTCATTAAGCTCTGTGCACTTCAATTTCCTCACCTAAAAAATAAGAAAGTTGGACTAGTTGATTTCTGAATGCTGAAATTCTCTGATTCTCCTGTTCAGAATTCAGACTTACAGATTTCCAACACTATTCAGCGGGTAGGTTATAGGAAGCATCTTCTAATAGAAGTTAATGTCCTGTAAATCAGTATTCCATCTACTTCTCATAACTGAAGTTAGAGGCGTGATCATTCAGTGTACCACTGGACTCTGATACAGATATTCTTTTCAATTTGCTATGCTGATTAGTTTTTACTTTGTATAATTTAAAGACTTTTTTTTCCAGTTAGTAATACCCTTTATTAATACAGTATAATTTATTTATCCCTCATGAATACCTTTTCATTGTAATGGATTTAACAGTACAATAATTGAAGATAGCAAAGTATGAGAAACCTTCTCATACCTACTTCTCTTTCAAGGGTGATAACCACAACATATTGGTATGCATCCTTTCAGTCTTCTTTGTATGAATCTACATATAAATATTAGTTTGTGCACATATTTTCATTAATGGGCTCCTTCTGTCTGTATTTTGTTATATAATTTTTTTCTTTAATCGTATATCTTGGAAATTTACCATACATACCAGGATGTATATATATTATTTTTAAGGCATAGTATTACATAATATCATAATTTATTTAACCACTCTCCTTTTGGACATCAGTTTGTTTTCTTTATCACTGTTAAAAATAATGATGCATGAACATCCTTACAAATACATCCATTTGCACAGATGCCTTTAGAATATATTTTCTACATGTGGAATTAAACACAGAAAATTTTGATAGCTGTGCCAAATTGTTTTCCTAAAAAAGGCTTTACAAATTTACATTTCTGTCCAGAGTGTTCATTTATCCTCACTATTGCCAGGATGATAGCACTATAGAATAGTTTACAATCTGATGGTTGAAAATCCATGTTTCTAGCTACTTGGAAGGCTGAGGCGGAATCGCTGGAGCCCAGCAGGTCGAGGCTGTGGTGGCCGGGAGCGGCCACTGCACTCCAGTCTGGGTGACAGTGAGACTCCAACTCAAAAAAAAAGAAAAGAAAAGAAAAGAAAATCCATGTTTCCTTTTTTTTTTTTGAGTCGGAGTCTCAACTGTGTCGCCCAGGCTGGAGTACAGTGGCACGCTCACGGCCACTGTAACCTCGACCTGCTGGGCTCAGATGATCCTTCCACCTCAGCCTTCCAAGTAACTGGAACCACAGGCATGTGCCACCATGCCCGGGTAATTTTTCTTACTTATTGTAGAAACGAGGTCTCGCCATGTTGCTCAGGCTGGTCTCAAACCCCTGAGCTCAGGCAATCCTCTTACCTCCGCCTCCCAAAGTGCTGGACTTATAGGCTTGAGCCACTACGCCCGGCCTCTTTTTTTTTAATATGTTGTATTTATCTTTTTCTTTTTATTAGAATTGTTTTAATTTGCCCTTTCTTCTTTTTTTAAAATTCTTTTTAGAATTATATATATTTTTTATTTTAAAATTGTGGGGGTACAGTTAAGGGTTAGGTATACAAATATTCATTGCGCAGGTACCCTTGTTGATGAGGTGTGCCTCCCTTCCCCAGGCAGATAGTGACTACCGTTAATCCTACCTCCCTGCCCCTCCCTGTCTCCCCTGTAGTTTCCTGCCACTGTCAATCCTTTTCTTATGCCCATTCTTCTTATAGACTCAAATATCTTTTTAATATTTACTTATAAGAATTTTTTAAAATATATTTTTGCATGAATCCATTTTAAATGTTGCAGGTGTGCATTTCTGCTGCTTCTCTTTTAACTTTGCTTATGGTATCTTGTGGAATGAAAAGTGTCAGTGTCAATATCTTGTGGAATGGAAAGTGTCAATGTCAATCCCCTTTATGACTTCTGTGTTATGTAGTTTTTTTAAAGTCCTTCCCCATGTCGAATTATTTAAATATTTCATTTATTTCTAGTATTTTATGATATCATTATTTTAACTTCATTTGGAGTTTATTCTAAATTGATGGCCAATTGACCCAACCCTATTTGTTGTACAATCCATTTATTCTCATTTAAAACCCTCTTTATCTTAATCTAAATTTCTTAATATCTGCAGATTTATTTCTAGGCTCTTTAATCTGTTCTTTTGTTGTGTTTTTCTAATTCCTTTACCAATAGTGTACTTCTAATCACAGTAGTTTACCAAGCCTTTTGAAATCTTTTTTTTTTTTTTCCTTTTGAAATCTAAGAGGACAAGAGCATTTCTCTCATTTCTTTTGCACATCTATTCTTGCTGTTTTTATTTATGGTTTTTTTCCTCTCTTCTCTCTGTTAGCTGTATTTCTTAGTGTTGCTGTAACCTTAGTCAACCCTCTTCTGGCTTGTGGCTATTAAGTTATGTGCAAACTAGATAAAACTACTGATATTTTGTATAAAACAATCTCGAAAGTCAGGAAATGAATTAATAGGAGAATGAGTCCTAAGTAGTATGTTCATGTTTTAATACATAAAGTTTATTATGTATGTTTTTGTTTCTCAGAGGTCTGGGATTTTTTTATGTCTAAGTTTTTAGTATCATTTTATATAGTTGAATATGCAACCTCTATTTAAACAATATATGTTAAAATTATTTTAAGAACAGAAGCTATGTTTAATTGTTCATTTTGCTGAATAGTTTTATTTCTCTCACTTTATAGTAATGAAAGTTGTCTGTTAATAGAGAAGCGAAATAAATATGACCAAACCCCTGTTTTACTTCTGGGTTTTCTTTCCTAACATGGTGAATAAAATAAAAATGAACCCTCTGTTATGGTCCCAGTAGTGCTTGACTGCTCCCTTTGATACCAGTATACTGGTAGAAAGAAGTTTATTTCTGAACTCGAATTCAGGGAGCAGAGCTGGACTCCAGGTATTTCTAAAATGTTTCGCTCACTATTCAGGCCTTGCAGTCTACTTTTTTTTTTTTTGGCGTTGGAGTCTCACTCTGTCGCCCCGGCTGGAGTATAGTGGCACACTCATGGCTACCCCAGCGTCGACCTGCTGGGTTCCGGCGATCCTTCCATCTCAGCCTTCCAAGTAGCCAGAACTACAGGCATGCGCTACCATGCCTGAATAATTTTTTAATTTTATTGTAGAGATGAGGTCTTGTCAAGTTGCCCGGGCTGGTCTTGAATCTGTGGTCTCAGGCAATCCACTTGCCTCGGCCTTCCAAAGTGCTGGGATTACAGGCTGAGCCACTGAGCCCCGGCCACAGTCCACTTTTATAGTCCAGAGTTGTCAGTATACATTAGCCACGTGACTAGCAGAGCATTGTGTAGAATTTAAGTGACATTTAGAGTAAAGGATGTTTACAAGGCCTAAGACATCATGCATTACAAAAGTTATGCAAATAACTAATAACTAGACTTATGATTACATTGATACTATATTATTCAAACCTATGACTGCTAAGAAAGGGAGTAAATAGAGATTTATATCTTTGGGCGGAGGCTCCAAGGAAGTCAAGGATGTCCTGAAGCTACTTACTGGGAGTGCATAGAAGACAAGGGGATCTCAATAAAGTGCAGGAGTCCTTAGACCCCTTACCATGCCCTTCTCTAGGTACTGTGGCAATATGGAGGGACATTAGCAGATCTCTATATCACCCTCAAAAGTAGACAATTAAGTAGAATAAGCTATTACTCTTCTTATTTTAAATCAGCTATTGCTAGATGCTATTATAAGAGCAACATCTGTCACCATGGAGCTTCCTTAACTCAAGGTCAGCTTTAAAAAAAAAAAGTTGTGACCTGCTTTATGCTTTGAAAAATAATTCTCAGTGATCTTGTGTAGCTATAGTCCTTATTGTACCTAGATTGCTGAGTTTGCATGAGGAATTTAAAGTGGTTATCCCTTTTTACTGCAAAAATCAATAGACTATCCTGTATTATCTGCTCGTCTAAAGCAGAAATAGAGAAATAGGTATTTATAAATAAAAGTCTTGTGCAGTGTTAATTTTCTTTTACATTTGTGTTATTCAAATCAAATGAGTAGGTTTGACATGCTTTTTAGAACTTTAAGCTTTTTTCTTTAAAATATCTCTGGTACTACAGATTTGTATGTATATGTGTGTATATTGTATATTACTTCTGAAATTACCATTTCCCCTATTCCTAAACAGATGGATTATTTAAGAGTCTCTAGGACTGCACTAGGATTTGGGGGTACCTGAGGGACAGAAACGGACCTATACTTTTCCTACACATTTTAAGCTTGGAGAATCCCCAGAGATCCTGAAATAGTATATTATGATTAGGATCTGGAGAGTGAAGTCAGATATCACTTGGGCCAGAAACATACTCTTTTAGGCTTGGAGTTCCTGGAGCTACATGTATCTGTACTTACAGGATTCAGTAGATTGATATACTAAATGACAGAACTCACAAAGAGGATCCAGCCTGCAGAAACACATATTGATTAGTACACACAGATATTTTTAAAATATCTGGATGCATGACTTCTCCTGAAAAATGGAAAGATTTGGCAAACTTGGCTCCATATCACCACATGGCATCAACTAGATGGACATATGCTTTTCAGCTTGCCAGAATTCATACCTCTCCTTACCCTGAAGGTGTAAGTTGTCCTTTATCACCACACTTGTGCAGTCATTCACTTGCTCAACCCAGTTATGTTGCTTGCCCAGCTCCTGAAGGTTTGGAACCTCTAATTTACACTCATTAGTCCATGTTTTACTGTGTCTGGTACAGGTAAAGTAAAATGAGTAGATAACAATTTAAATAGAACAAAATTAGCTCCATTTTTTCCAGAAACACATCATACATTCCTGTCTACATACTTTTGCTACTGCATCTTTTTTTCCTGAAATATTTAATCTACTCTTTTGCAGAATGAATTCTACTCAGCTCAACTCCCAATACTTGAATCTTCCTTGCTCACCTTGTCTGCAGTAGTTTCTTTCTCTTCTGAAGTCTTAGAACATTTCTTTTTTCCAACATTATTAATTTGTTATAGTGGAGCTTTAGAGAGTCTCATTTAATTAAAGAAGAGCTGTGTTCCTGTGAAGCGACCTTTGATTAGTCTTTCCTTGATGTGTTTACAACTCATTTTTTCAGAAAAATATATACAAGTTGTCATTCTGAAGACTAAGAAAGTAATAACTTGATAGCCAGATGTAGTGGCTCACTCCTGTAATCCCAGTGCTTTGGAAGGCCAAAGTGAGAGGATCACCTGAAGCTAGGAGTTCAAAACCAGCCTTGGCAGCATAGTGAGACCCTGCCTCTACAAAAAATTTTAAAAGTAGCCAGGTTTGGTGGCATGTACCTGTAGTCCTAGCCACTCAGGAGGCTAGCTTTAGCCCAGGAGTTTGAGGCTACAGTGAACTCTGATCACACAACTGCTTTCCAGGTTGGGTAACAAAGGAAGAACCCATTTCTTAAAAGAAAAAAAAGGGAAAGAAGGAGCAATAAGGGCAATAATTTACTAATTTTCTTAGTTTTCCCATTTAGCCTTTAAATTTAAACATTGTTTTCCTTTCCTTTCAGTCACAGATGAGGACACAGTAAAGAGGTATTTTGCCAAGTTTGAAGAAAAATTTTTTCAAACCTGTGAAAAAGAACTTGCCAAAATCAACACGTTTTATTCAGGTAAGTAATCAAAGAGACAACTTCTGCTGCTAGGGAAGGAGAAATTCTGCCATGTCAGTGTTTAAACTTTTGATCAGTATTTAGCATTGAAACTTGTTTTTCTTAGCATACTACATGTAAAGGATATTTTCTTTAGATGGAATAAGAACGCATCTGGTACTTCAGTATTTAAGCTTTATATGGTCACTGCCTAGATTATCTTGCAGTTGAAAGGATTCAGAGGCAGTACCTTGATAGAGCTTCTCTATAGGCCATTCCAGGCTTTAAAGAGTAAGGGACTTGATGTTATCATTTTACCCAGAGGTGAATTACACAGTTCCAGCTTATCAATTATGTCAGTTATTCCCCTTTTTTGGCTAGAATATGCATGTCTATCTTTGTAAAGCACTGGTCTCCAGAGTGGCGTCTACAACATGACACTAAAATGTGAGAAGAATATATTGGAACTTCAATTTATTTATGTCTGACCCTTTGGAATTTTGTTCTTTTTGTATGTACATTGGTACATAATACATATTAGTAAAATAATGTCTTTATAATGAAAAATTTTGGAAAATTTGCTCTAGAGCCTTAGGCATCAGGATTCCTATGACACCTAGTTGATAATCAGATGGTATGAGTACAGAATCAGAACAAAGTGAGTTAGATTCAGAAAGACATTCATCCAAACTCTGGAAACCTCACACATAGTCCCTGTTACACTGAATTTACACCCTAATAACTGAAATGCCTATGGAATGGAATGTATCTATTCCTTGCATAGATAAAAAATTTTACACCATAATTTGATATCAAAAATAGAAAATTACTCTATATTTCATTTTCATATTTAATATACAAATTCTACTTCCTGCTTTTAATATATTGTTGTTAAACTCAAAAAGATCATAATTTTCTTTTATGGCAGATATGATTATTGAGAATATACCCTCGTCTCTTTACAAAGACTTTGGAAATACCATAATCTTATAACTAGCATAATCATAAACTAAATACTAATGTGGGTCAACCTAAGGATGGATAGCTTCATCACTTTACTATAGATTTTTTTTTTTTGTAGGATTTTTTTTCTAGCTTGTCCACAGCTTCTGGAAGCATCTTATTCAGGTGTCCTTTCTCAGCAGCTCTCTCAAGTAAAGGCTGATCATTCTCTGTTATGGCACAGTGGGAGATGGAGAGAGGTAGAAGGAGTCAGTAAGAACTGCCAGAAGTCAAGAGACTGAGTCTAGCACTCTCTTAGCTACTATTGTTCTTTCAAATCAGTATTTCTACATATTCCTATACAAATGCATCTTCTTCTAAGGATCCAATATTTTGTAGTGCACCCTACTCTCTGCCACTCCGATATTTGTTTGCATCTTCTGATCTCTTGGTTACTCATTGACAACTTATACTCCTGGCTCCCAATCTACATCATCTAAATTTTTTGTATCATCTAGAATGACTTAATTGTCCTTGTGGACAATAATTTTCAGTTACACTATACTTTGACCACGTATACCCATAGCTATACCCATCACCCAGAATTTCTGTCCTTTAGAATATTAAACCCTAACATAAGTCTATGCCCGTATCTCCCATCCTTTAAGCTTTTTTACTCCCTTACTTCTTTAACATCTGTTTTTCCAGCTCACAAATTTCAGGTTTCTTGACTGTTTCATTTTATTCCAGTCGATCATGCCCCTCTCAGAATTACTTCTTTCTCCATCAATCATTTTAACAATTTTCCCCCTGTATATTTAATCCCTCTATCCTTATTGTCTTATATTGTATCTTCCTGGAAAAACTCGACTAGTCCACACTTTACCTTCTTCATGCCTACCCCTAGGGCTGCTTAGGACAACAGCAAAACAAATGGGAACCATTATAAATTTATCATTGTACCCTTAACTACGTCCTTAAAGCTGCCTGTGGGACCTAATCAGTGTCCTTTTACATGTCCCAAAGTGCTTTTCTAAATCATATGCCATTCTCCTGAGTTCTCCAGCCCCACCATCTTCCCTATCATGTTCATTATACCCTCTACTCTACAATAAAAATAAAGGCCACCACCTTCTGTTCCCTGCTATCCCTTTCCCAAATACCTATAGATATTCTCAACATTATTTATTTTCCTCTAGTCCTTGTAGAAGAGATATCCCTCTCATTCCGTGGCAAACCTCTTCAACTAATGACTGAATTTCAACTCTTTGAGACCTTGCTCCTGTAATTATTTCCTCTAAGGATTATTGAATTAGTGTATTTTTTACTGGTTCAGTCTCCTTATCAAGTCACTCCCTCCAAACAAAAATTAAAGAAACAAGCAAGCACGTTTCTTAACTCTTTTATTTTTGGCTAGGTTTATTCCTTAGGCATAGGGAACAGTTTATTTATAGGCAAGAGCCATGAAAGGGCATGGCTTATGTGCATGTCTTTTTCACTGATTATAGGCACCCAGAAGGCAGATACAAAATAGAGATATTATTTCGGAAGCCATGCAAACAGGTAGATTTTCTGCCAGGGAAAAATGTGTAAAAGGGATTGCAGTGTTCCAAGAACAAAGATATTTTCACAATTAGGAGGTAGAAGGATAAAGAAGAACTAGTAATGTAAACAAAGAAGAGGGTAACCATGTGGAAGGAAGACAGGAGGAAGCCAAAAGAGGAAGACATTTGCAACAGAATGAATGTTTAAATTGAGAAAGCCTATTGGATATGATCTAAGGCTATAAATGATAAATACATAAGATCAAGTTTATTAATTTTGTTCCTTTACCATGACAAATTTGAAAGAAAAGGATCTCTGAGCTCAACTCTAAATGGATATTTATATCACAAATAATAGATCACTTATTGATTTTCAAAGAAAAATATTTACTCTTAATGGTAGATACTTTTTATATTTTGAATTATAGTAAAAAATATCCATTTTATGATCCAGCATACATATGGATGTGCATGTTTTATGTGTTTGTATGCATCTGTTTGTGACTATACAATATAATTTTTTTTTGTGAAACAATGCTTATCCTTAGTACTTATAATATATTGTGTTTTCTAAACTTTTCTATTTCTGTTTTTTTTTTTTTTGAGTTGGAGTCTCACTCCATTGCCTAGGCTGGAGTGCAGTGGCATGCTCATAGCCACCCCAGCATTGACCTGCTGAACTCTGGCGATCCTTGTGCCTCAGCATTCCAAGTAGCCAGAACTACAGGTCACACCTTACCATACCTGGCTAATTTTTTATTTATTGTAGACAACAAGGTCTCGCCAAGTTGCCTGGGCTGACCTCGAACCTGCGGGCTCAGGCAATCCACTCGCCTCGGCCTCCTAAGGTGCTGGGGTTATAGACTGAGCCACCAAACCTGGCCCATTTTTTGGGTTTTTTTAAATGCTGATTATGATCCACTAAATTGGTTTCATGACCCTTTATTGGGTTGTAACCCTCAGTTTGAAAAATGGTATCTTCTAGACTAGGTCATTTCTCAAAAATAATTTTAGGCCAGCTACTACAAAAAATCTCGTGCTACAGTTTTGTTTTTTTTTTTTTTTTTTTGAGTTGGAGTCTCCCTGTCACCCAGACTGGAGTGCAGTGGCATACTCCCAGCCACCGCAGCCTCAACCTGCCGGACTCTGGCAATCCTTCTGCCTCGGCCTTCCAAATAACTGGAAATACAGGCATGCGCTACCATGCCCAGCTAATTTTTTTGATTTATTGTAGAGATGAGATCTCGCCGAGTTGCCCAGGTGGGTCTCGAACCTGCGGACTCAGGCAATTCACTCACCTTGGCCTCCCAAAGCGTGGGATTACAGGCTGAGTCACTGAGCCCGGCCTAGTGCTACAATGAAATGATTTCCTTTTTTGTGTGTATATTGGTAGGGCCATTGGGATATGTCTCTTGATATCATCATAGAGTAGTACAAATTGATGGTCTCCAGATAAACTTTTTGCTAGGTCATGAAGTGATAGGTAATATGAAGACAGATTGACAGAAATAGAATTTGGTGTTTGTCCTAGACAATATTGTTTTTTTCTCATTATTTAACTACCTTCTCCCTGGCAGATTGTCTTGTAGGCTGCATTTCTCAGACATAGGGCATATGAAAAACTATAAATAATACAGGACTGGCTGGGCATGGTGGCTCACACCTGTAATCCCAGCACATTGGGAGGTGGAAGCAAGAGGATTGCCTGAGCCCAGGGGTTTGAGACCAGTCTGGGAAACTTGATGAGACCTCATCTCTACAACAAATAAAAAAATTAGCCAGGCATAGTAACGCACGCCTGTAGTTCCAGCTACTTAGAAGGCTGACACGGAAGAATCACCTGAACCTAGCAGGTCAAGGCTGTAGTAGCCATGAGCGTGCCACTGCACTCCAGCCTAGGCAACAGAGTAAGACTCAGATTCAATAATAATAATAATATAGGAGTAAGTTCAGCTTACTAACCCACCTCCACCCACTTACATCTCACTAACTAAATAGCTAAAAATGATCAGTTAAGTGAGATATATATTTGACTTAAACCTTTAAACACACCCCAAAAATTGCTATAATATTTTATTGTGTCCATTTCTAATCACACCAATATAGCCAAACAAACAAAAACATGGAATGAATGCTATTAAAATTTGGGTGTTTTTTTTTCACACTAATGCTGTTTACTATGGAACCTTCCAATGCCTCCATGCACTTGCTTACCAAACAAGCAAACTGATTTCCAGCCTTCCAGGATTCCATGTGTTAAGAGTCAGAAGCTATTTTCAGTATCCAGAAAACCTGATGTAAGTTATTTTGTTACTTATATGATTTATTATGTTATTTTGACCAATAAGAAATGGACATTTATTTATATTTATAGATTAAAACCTTTCAGTATTTGAAGATCACTGGAAGAAAGGGGAATTGTGAAAAGGGGAGAGGATCCTTCATGGTGTAAACATTGCTAATCCCTGACATAGAAGTCTTCTAGGCGTCTTCTATTACTAAAAATGGTATCAATCCTGAAGGCTGCAGCATTAGAATCCTTTCTTTGTGGCGACCATCAGTATCATTTTCCAACTGACAACTAACTGATCCAGCTGATTGCTGCATGTTATGTCTTTCTCCTTTCTCAACCAGTTTATCTTTTTCTTCATTCAAAATATTTAGCTTTTAAGCAGTGTTTGTTATGTGCTTACATTAAAAAAAAAAATCAACTGGGTGTGGTGGCTCACGCCTATAATCCCAGCACTTTGGGAGGTGGAGGCTAGAGGACTGTCTGAGCCTGTGGGTTCAAGACCAGTCTGGGCAACTTGGTGAGACCTCATCTCTACAATAAACCAAAAAACTAGCCGGGCGTGGTGGCACACACCTGTAGTCCCAGCTACTTGGAAGGCTGAGGTGGAAGGATCCCCTAAACCCAGTAAGCTGAGGTTGTGGTGGCCATGAGTGTGCCACTGCATTCCAGCCTGGAAGACAGAGTGAGACTCCAACTCCAAAAAAAAAAAAACAAAAACTCAGAATATATATGATGCTTTTAATATTCCAAAAAACAGATAGGCCCTTTTTATTGGTTGGAATGTTTTAAATAGCTAACTACTTTTTCTTGTTTCTAAATAATTTCAATGTTGTCTGGCTTCTTCTAATTTTTGGCTTTAGTTATATAACACAGCAGTATTGTATGCTTTTTCTTTCTTGACTAAAAACGAAGAAAGGGAGGAGAGAAAGAGGAAATTGCATTGGTGTTTTATTAGTAGGAAAATTATGATATTAGAAACAGATTTATTTCTTGGTTATAATGAAATATTTTGTGGCTTCGTATAAATGCGAGATCACATGGATAATAGTTACTAAGAATTACTCCTATTATACAGTTCTTCCTATTATTCTTGTAATGCTATTTATAGTATCTTGTATGTTTTTTATTGATTTATATTGTTTTTATACAAAAATAATTTGAAGTACTATATATTATTAACCACTAAGTGTTTGCAGTGAAACAGAAGAATCTTTTTTACTAGAATACTAAATGTTCATTTTATAAATGATATATGTATCTAGTATCCACATATCTAAACTATGACTTAATGGCTGGTTTTGTTCTTTGTGTGTATGTGTTAATAGAATAGGTATATACTTAATTAGGGTGGTCATAGGTCTGTAATATTATTTAAGATTCCTGGGTCTTAGCATATCTTCCTGCATCATTATTCTCTTGAGTTCACAGTAGACTCAGTTACTTAAGAACTTTTAAAGGAGTAGAGAGGTTGGTAGGAAAAGTGAAATTAAAGCAGCCAATCTTGTTTGCTTTTTTGTTAACACATCTGATGACACTTAAAATCACAATAATAGCCGGGCTCGGTGGCTCAACCTGTAATCCCGCACCTTGGGAGGCTGAGGTGAGTGAATTGCCTGAGCCCGTGGGTTCGAGACCCACCTGGGCAACTTGGCGAGATATCTCTACAATAAATCAAAATGAACCGGGTGTGGTAGTGCGTGCCTGTAGTTCCAGCTACTTGGAAGGCTGAGGCGGAAGGATCGCCGGAGCCCACCAGGTCGAGGCTGCGGTTGCCGGGAGCGGCCACTGCACTCCAGTCTGGGCGACAGAGTGAGACTCCAACTCAAAAAAAAAAAAATCACAATATTATTTATATTATCTGTAATAAATTTTGCTTTATTTTGTAAAAAAAATAGTGATTGGTAGGCTTCTATTAAAAGCCATGTGAAAAGAAACCAGCCTCATTTTCTTTCTCTTTCTTCCTTCCTTCCCTCTCTCTTTCTCTCCTATTTTTCCTTTTCTTTCTAAGACTGAAAGAAAGGATGAGGAATGTGCATGGTCATGGGTTACACAACTTCCAAATGACATTTTCACAGACAAACAATATCATCTAATTAGTGTTTTCTTACAATTCCAGGCTGCAACCCAATAAGTGGTTCAGGAAATTAAAATATAGTCATGTATCACTTAATAATGGGGATAGTTTCAAAAAATTAATTGTTAAATGATTTCATCTTTGTACGAACATCATAGTATGTACTTAAGCACACCTAAATTTTATAGCCTATTATATACCTCGGCTATATGCTATAGCCTATTGCTTCTAGGCTACAAAACTGTCCAACGTTACTGTAGTGAATACTGTAGACAATTGTAACACAGTGGTATTTGTGTATCTTAGCATATTTAAAATAAAAAGTACCTGGTAAAGTATGGTATTATAATCTTATGGGAGCACTTTCATATATGCTGTCATTATGTGGCACATGACTATACCTGGGTCATCACAGGCATTTTAAAAAATGTGATTAGAATATAAGAGAATAGAAAATATCAGAATGTTATTTGCTGATTACATCTGTTGTGCTTATTTACTAATTACATCTTTTATTTTTATTTTTTTTGAGTTGGAGTCTCACTCTGTCGCCCAGACTGGAGTGCAGTGGCCGCTCCCGGCCACCGCAGCCTTGCCTGCTGGGCTCCGGTGATCCTCCCGCCTCAGCCTTCCGAGTAGCCAGAATTACAGGCATGCGCTACCACGCCCGGCTGATTTTTTGATTTATTGTAGAGATGAGGTCTCGCTGCCCAGGCGGGTCTCGAACCTGCGGGCTCAGGCAATCCACTCACCTCAGCCTCCCAAAGGCGCAGTATTACAGGCTGAGCCACCGAGCCCTGCTATATCTTTTATTTTTAAAAAAGTTTATCTGCAATATGATACTTAGCATTTTAGAGTTTTGCAAAGTAATTGTGAAAACTGGTGTAAAGACACATTGACTTTACTTGGGGGAAAAGAGAGGGATGGAGGAAAAACCTCCAGAAGAAGTTTAATTTAAACTGAGTCTTTGAAATATGTAGGCATTGGCCAAATGCTCTCGGCGGAGTGTGTTTGGGGATGGCTGTAGGGGGAGTTCGAATGGACGTTTTAGAGTACATGACATATTTGGGGGTGAGATCAATAATAGTCTGCTAAGGCTGGAGTTGTAAGATATTAAGGAGTGAGTTGGTGATTAGAGAGAAATGTGGAAGAATAGGATGTTTTATTCACATACAGATTTCAGACTTTATTATTTGAGGTACACGGTTTCAAATGGTAAGAATTCCAGATAAAAACAGAAAAAAATTACATGTAATATAACAAGATTATTATCCTAAATCATCTATAATGGGTCAACATTCTTATAAAATTATTTTATATTTTGAATAAACTCACGGTCCACAAATTGAATCAGCAAGATGGTAGCATTGCAAGATAGGTAAACAAATAATGAAAATATTCTAAGACATGAACTTTATTTTATAAAGAATTATTCTTCATTTACATAACATTATTGTAGCTTGGCTATTCTGAAGACAGTTTGATGTTCTGAAATGACTTTTTCTTAAAGTAAGAAAAAGATACATTTGGTAGAAACAAAAAAAGATCTTGATAGCTCTTATTTTAGCTCTTTAAGGGATACATAGATGCTTTGAAAACTCTTGAATGGTTATTATAAATTTTTTTCAAATATTTTATATGAGAGCCTATGGCATTAGCATATGTTATTAAAATAATCTGTTCTTATATTCAGGGTCATCTGATTTACTGATATGAGTAGAAATTGTAATTTATTGTGAAAATAGGCTATTCTCATCAGTATCTATAAGATAGTTTAGAGCCGGGCTCGGTGGCTCAGCCTGTAATCCCGCGCCTTTGGGAGGCTGAGGTGAGTGGATTGCCTGAGCCCGTGGGTTCAAGACCTGCCTGGGCAGCGAGACCTCATCTCTATAATAAATCAAAAAATCAGCCGGGCGTGGTAGTGCATGCCTGTAATTCCAGCTCCTTGGAAGGCTGAGGCGGAAGGATCGCCGGAGCCCAGCGGGTCGAGGCTGCAGTAGCCGGGAGCGGCCACTGCACTCCAGTCTGGGCGACAGAGTGAGACTCCAACTCAAAAAAAAAAAAAAAAAAAAAAAAGATTGTTTAGAAATATTCATTTTTATTTTTTGTAAGTATACTTGTATATTTTTATTCATAGATTAAAACTTAATCTTTATATACACATATACCTCTTCCCAAATTCTGTGCAGTCCCATATGTTTGGGCTTTTTGGTGATCTGGCTCTAAAAAACTGAGGTCTCATTGTAAAACATGTTTAGACACTTGGCGTCAGAAGCAGTATTTCTCATACTTTTTAAACTTATGCCCTCTTTGGATAGATATAAAATTCTCATACCACAGCCGTAATAATATCGAATATGGTTTTTTCAAACTACATGTGCTTTATACTCCCCTAGCCCTACCCGGGGATTCTCATATGCTCTTCTAGATAGTTAATCCGTAAAGGAAGGGAATCACTAGTTTGAAATCATTTTATTTATTTAACAAACATGGATTGGGCCTATTGTATGCAAGCTCTTTATGATACAAAGACGAAGATGATAGTCCACACAAAAACTTGTATGAGAATGTTAATAATACAGTTAAAAAACTAGAAACAATCTAAATGTCCACCAACTGAAGAATATTTAAACAAAATGTGGTATATTCACTCAGTAAAATACTATTCAGCAATAAAAGGATTAAAGTATAACATGCTTATGTTATGCTACAAAATGGATGAACCTCAAAATCATTATGCTAAACTAACCAACCCAGACAGGCACAGAGGACTATATATTGTATGATTTTTTTTAATGAAATGTCCAGAAAAGGCAAATCTATAGAGACCGAATGCAGATCAGTGGTTGCCTGGGATTGAGGGATTGACAGCAGCCCGTGGCCTTGATGGAAGTATATGGGGTGATAGAAATGTTCTAAAATTGGATTATGATAATAATTGCATAACTATATAAACTTTCTAAAAATCAGTGAATTGTATGTTTACAGTGGATTAATTCTATGGTATATAAATTATACCTCAAAAAATATTAAAATAAATTTTCATTATAAAAGACAAAGATATAGAACCATTGCTTTCACATTTCAGTTATTGAAGCAAATATATAAACAAAGAATTGTTTGTGCTGTGCTGTGAATGCATGCATATGTTCTCATAAGAACTCTAAGGAGAAAGGGCCAAATTGTGACAGAGAGAGTTGTTGGAAAAGAAAGACTTTATAAAGAAAGCAATATTTGCGATTAGCCTTGCAAAATGAATAAGAAATTTGCTAGATAGAGAAACATTTGTGTCTTGACTTATTGTTGGCACACAAGAAGTAACAGGTCCTCTTTCTTTTCATTTCTTGGACTTCTTATATTTTTAATATGTATTTAATGAGGAATGTAAATGTATTAACTCTAACAAAGGACACTAAACAATTAGCAAATTCATTTATTAATCCTTTAACAATAGCAATAAAGTGGGGCTCAGTGGCTCACACCAATAATCCTAGCACTTTGGGAGGCCAAGACCAGAGGATTGCCTGGGCCTGGGAGTTCGAGACCAGCCTGGGCAACATGGTGAGACCTCATCTCTAAAATAAATTAAAAAATTAGCAGGGCGTGATGGCATGTACCTGTAGTCCCAGCTACCTTGGGACACTTCGTGTCAGAAGCGGAAGGATCACCTTAGCCCAGCAGGTTGAGGCTGAGGTACCGGTGATCATGCCACTGCACTCTAGTCTGGGTGACAGAGTGAGACTCTGACTTTACAAAAAATAGTAAAAGTTAATCATTCATATGATGTATGATATTCTGGCTTCTGGCTCTTACTAATTACCTGACATTTTAATCATCAGAATAATTTATAATTGACCTTAGTTAAATTCTAGCATTCTATGGTAGGTACCATAGCTCTGAACTGATGCAAATTCCTGAAGATTCTAAACACCATGTGGTTCAACAAACTATAGATTTATAATGTTTAGGTGACAGATAAAATATTAACCCATTTTAGACTCATAGCAGACCCAGTTGGTCCACAGACTTACCCAATGATTACTTTCTCAGTTCCAGAATGTGTAATTGGAATAGACATGCTGGGACACTAGTAGAATCTCCACACTGGTTGTGATCCAGAAATAATGAACATCACGATGGAAATGGCTATATGAAATTCCTGAAATTTCTCCAGAAATTTGCATCAATTCAGAGCTGTGATACCTACCATAATTCTAAAATGGCCTCCAAGATCCATTCCCCTGGTGACATCTACCTTCATGTAGTTATTCAATCAGACACCTAGGTTCTGCTGTGAGGGATTTTGCAGATGTAATTAAGGTCCCAAATCAGTTGACTTTGGAAAAAGGGAGATTATCCCAGGTGAGCCCTTCCTAATCGAGTGAGTGCTTAAAGAGACTGAGCTGCTCCTAGGAAAAAAGATTCAAATTATGAGAGGCACTTACCATGAGTTTCTCCATTGCTGGCATTGAAGACGTAGAGGGATAAGAGTAGTTTTTAGGAGTGAAAGGTAAATGACAGCCAGCAAGGAAATGGGGACCTCAGTCTTACAACTACAAAGAACTAAATTCTGTTCCAACCAAGTTAACTTGAAAGAGGAGCCCAAGCTCCATTTGAGAAGGCAGCCCATGTGACACCTTGGGTTTATCCTTATGAGAGCCTGGTATGCATCTTAATGAAGAGATTATTTTCTGGGTCCCCTCCAGGGAATGCAGTTGGTGTTGGAGATGAAGAGGAGTAAGAGTAGTCTCCAGGAGCTAAAAGCAGACGCAAGATAGATAGACCCATATAGATGGATGAAGTTCATTTGGAAAGAGGAATGGAATCATAATTTTGATTTTGAATACAATTTTAGATCATAGAAAACACAAGAAGAGCCAGGCTTGGTGGCTCAGCCTGTAATCCCAGCACTTTGGGAGGCCGAAGTGAGTGGATTGACTGAGCCCGCGGGTTCGAGACCCGCCTGGGCAACTTGACGAGACCTCATCTCTACAATAAATCAAAAATTAGCTGGGCATGGTAGCGCGCGCCTGTAGTTCCAGCTATTTGGAAGGTTGAGGTGGAAGGATCACTGGAGCCCAGCAGATCGAGGCTGCAGTGGCCGGGAGCGGCCACTGCACTCCAGTCTGAGTGACAGAGTGAGACTCCAACTCAAAAAAAAAAAAAGAAAATACAAGAAGACATAAATAGATTGTAAAAGTTAAGAAAATGAATGTCATATAAAGGATTAAGGATAAAGATAAATCTTGGAAGCATCTTATGGAAGTAATTTCTCTAAGAGAAAAAGAGCAGTGAATCATGAAGAACCAATGCCAGACAGGACAAAAATGCTAAAGCAATATACAAAGCAAGGAAGGGAAGAACTGTGAGGAAGATGAGTTATAAGTAATGCTTTGTTATTATTATTATATAATTATTATTATTGAGGGCTATGTCTCTTGGATTTCTATGCTTCATTTCATTTAATCTTTACAACTACTTCATGAGGGAGTTGATATTGTCTCCATTTCATCTGTAAAAGGATTAGAAGAGTTTAAAAAAAAAAAACTTGATGAAAATCATACAGCTAGTTAGTGAGGCAAGAATTTTAACCCAAATGTGCCTGGTTCCAATGAACTAAATTTGTGACCATGGAAAATAGTTGGAATAGTTGCAGAGTATTATTTTTAAATGTATGTGCAACACAAATACGTGTGTGTGTGTGTGTGTGTGTGTGTGTGTGTGTGTGTGTGTGTGTGTGTGTGTGTGTGTGTATTCACGTAGCATCACCACCAAATTCAAAGCTTTCATCATCTTAAAGCGACACCCCATACCCATTTGCAGTCACTTCCCCTTCCTCCCAGCTCATGACAACCACTAACCTACTTTCTATCTCTGAAGATTTCCCAATTCTGGACAGTTTATATATATGGAATCATATAATATTGGGTATTTTGTGTCTGGCTTCTTTCACTTAATATAATATCTTCAAAGTTTATCTGTGTCATAGCATGAATTAGTACTTTATTTTTTTTTTTGGCTGATACTGTGTGTATACACACACACACACACACACACACACACACACACACACACTCATTTTACTTATCTGTTCATCAGTTGATGACCATTTGACTTGTTTCCATTTTCTGGACATTATGAATACAAGCTTTTGTGTGAACATGTTTTCAGCTATCTTAGGTATATACCTAGTAGTGGTGTTGCTGGTAACTCCGTGTTTAACCTTTTGAAAACTTTTGAGCCATACCATTTTACATTCTCACTGTTAGTAGTTATTTATTATTTCTTTATCTGTACAAAGAAAGGGTACACATGAGGTTTTGAGGGGAGGGAAGTATGGAGTAAAATAAAAGGCAGTATTGTACCAAAATATTTTTTTCTTATGCAGTTCTAAACATTACATGTAATTTTAGGGAAGGAGATAAAAATAATTAGTAAAAATTCAGAAGTCAGAACTTTTATCAGCTTTTTTTATCTTACTGATTTGACTATTCTGTTTTATTTCTTATAGAGAAGCTCGCAGAGGCTCAGCGCAGGTTTGCTACACTTCAGAATGAGCTTCAGTCATCATTGGATGCGCAGAAAGAAAGCACTGGTGTTACCACACTGCGACAACGCAGAAAGCCAGTCTTCCACTTGTCCCATGAGGAACGTGTCCAACATAGGAATATTAAAGACCTTAAACTGGCCTTCAGCGAGTTCTACCTCAGTCTTATCCTGCTGCAGAACTATCAGGTATAGTTATTACCCTGGAGAATGGAATCTTTAAGTAAATTAGATGTTTCAATAAATAAAATTACCTTAAACTAAACGATGTATCAATCCAGAAAGGAATATCCATGGCATGTCATTATTCTTGAGATTCTTGTTGGGATTTCAGATATTCTTTTTTTTTTTTTTTTTTTTTTTGAGTTGGAGTCTCACTGTGTCGCCCAGACTGGAGTGCAGTGGCTGCTCCCGGCCACCGCAGCCTCGACCTGCTGGGCTCCGGCGATCCTTCCGCCTCAGCCTTCCAAGTAGCTGGAACTACAGGCGTGCACTACCACGTGTGGCTAATTTTTTAAAATTTTATTTATTGTAGAGATGAGGTCTCGCCAAGTTGCCCAGGCGGGTCTCAAGTCCGCAGGCTCAGGCAATCCACTCACTTCAGCCTCCCAAAGGCGCAGGATTACAGGCTTAGCCACCAAGCCTGGCCTAAAATTTTAAAATAAGAATAAAAGTCCCATAATCTTAAATTGTAGTAATCTTAAATTGTATAATGCATGTGCTTATTTTTATCTTTTCCCTTTATAAATCTGTTTTCTTTGGTGGCTTAATATTTTATTCTTCAAAGAAGAGCCTCGTTGGAAAAGAATTTAGTAGAAAAGTAATATATAAGATAAGCACGCACGCATACACACACACACACACACACACACACACACACACACACACACACACACACACACACACACACACAGGTATCCAAAAACCCCTGGAATTTATTTATAAAAAATTGTGTACTCATTCTTACGTGCTTAAGCTGCAGTCACTTCAAAGTACTCTCCCTTTGATGCAATATACCTAGCACTCAAAACAGTTTTTGAAATCGTCAATTTTGATACCTTTTAGTGCTTCTGCCATTTTTTGTTTCACCGCTTCCACAGCAGCAAAACATTTTCCTTTGAGGACTTTTTTCATCTGGGAAACGAAAAAAAGTCAGGGTGAGATAAGATGAATAGGGAGGGTGGAGCACAAGGGTTATGCTATTTTTGGTCAAAAACTGCTGAACACTCAGCGTGGTTTGGGCAGATGTGCTTGTAAATCACACATCATGAATTGGGCAGATGCACTGAAAGAATCTCCACACAAAAAAAAATTTCAGTGAAGGTGAACACAGCCTCTCACAACAATGCCAGCGAGTACACTGGTGCCAGTGGATTCCTAGAAAACATGTTTACCTAGCAGGGGAAACCTGTTCTACAAGTGACCCATCGTCCAAAAGATAATTCTGGGTTTTTTTGGGCCCCCCCCCATATAGTGATACGTTCTTTTGTTTGAAATTTATTTATAGCTTTATAATTTAATTCTTAAAATGTGTTTTTCTTTTTTCTATAATGCGGTAAAAACATTAACATTTCATAGTTTATCAACTATGCTTGTATATTACATAGAAATACCCTTGTTAAATTTTATTAATTCTCCTAGCAAGCTTTGTTTTGAGTTACAGAAAGCTTCTTAAGAAAACAAATATAATTGTTAATTATAAAAGTTATACTTCATCTTCTTTTCTTTGTGGTTGTCTATTCTGTATGCATATATTAATTTTGAGAATGATAGAGAAGAGAAAATTTATTAAAAACTGTCTCCAAGTAATGAAATATGCACTCCAAGCAGAGTTTAAGATCACATATTAAAATATGAGAAAAAAATTATGCATAAACAAGCAAAACCTATCTTGGAGTGAGTGCTCAATTGTTTACTGATGGGAATATGTGATCAGCAAATTTGGAAGACCTTTGGTTTATAGTCCTAGCCTTGCAAATCCAGTTTTCTACTTTTTTGCATACTGGGCAAAGAAAAACAGAATTTGAGAATGTTGAAAAGTATAGTATTTTATTATTGTAGAAATTGAGGAAAAGTGGGGGTACCTACCCATTGTGAACTGAACCATGTAAGTATGCTCACTTCTTCCTTTCTACTGACTCTTCTTTGCATTCCTATCCCCAAACTTAAAATGAATGGAAGGAAAATGAAAGTTAAGAGAACTAGATGATCTTCCATTTTCCTTGCTGGTACATATATGCCTTCATGGGGGTGGGGAGCTGGGTGGCAAGTGCACTTCTATACCAGCCTTTCTAAAAGCAGATAACCAAATAAATGTGTTCAGTGCACGATATATGCAAAACATTTTCTGAAAGTATTATTTTGATCAAAGCAACAACATGATAGAAACTAGCTATTTTGAAAGTAGTTGTACATAGAAAAATGGAAAAATGTTTTGAGTTTAGGGCTTTCATTAATTTACTTGGAAGACAATAGGGTTCATAGTTTAGGTTTCTTTGTGTTACTAGTAGCATACTACCTTGAAATGAGTAAATGAAATAAGAAAGAAGAGTCTCATCCTTTTAGTAGTAAATGCTTTTATGAAAGCATCATCATTTACTTGAATACTCAATCTTTGTCCTGTTGGCGCTGTCAACACCTAGTGCGTTTTATTTTCATCTTCTTTGATAATGGTAGAAATTACAGTTGTGTTTCTTATTTTTTTCTGTAGAATCTGAATTTTACAGGGTTTCGAAAAATCCTTAAAAAGCATGACAAGATCCTGGAAACATCTCGTGGCGCAGATTGGCGGGTGGCTCATGTAGAAGTGGCCCCATTTTATACATGCAAGAAAATCAACCAGCTCATCTCTGAAACTGAGGTATAATAATTCCACTTATTTATCACATATGTTCAATTTATGGTTTTTTTTTGGAAAATAATTCTTCATTTCTGTTCTTCTTTTGTAAATAGTTAATTTTTTTTTTTTGCTTTATTAATATGCATTCACTAAAAAGTTACTGGGATACCAGAATTACATCACTCAAGTTTAGTATAACCTATGTCAAAATTTAATAACTTGTCTTTCTAGGCTGTAGTGACCAATGAACTTGAAGATGGTGATAGACAAAAGGCAATGAAGCGTTTACGTGTCCCCCCTTTGGGAGCTGCTCAGGTTAGTATTTGCTTCCAGTGTTTTGTTTAATAATCAACAAAGTCTGCTTAGTTGGTTTCATTAACTTACAACATTTCAGCCAAAGTTTTTAAGTAATTGTTACTGTAATTATTTTAGTTTTTTAAAAAGTGTATGCCAATTTTACTTCATAATTAATTGTAATGTTTTCCCATCTTTCTCTTTGCAACCTATACTTCCTTTCTTGTTTATTCTTGTTGACAAGTTAATGTCTTAGACTCCTCAAATGATTAAGACATAATTTTTAAAAAATGAGAATGAGGTATTCAGATGTGCTGGGCTACTGTATAGCTTAATCCAAAATGTACCAGTTATACCAAAAAAACCCCATTTATTAAATGATATCTATACAATAGTTATACAGCAAAAGCATTTATTAAATGATATCGTCTGTGTCATAAGACAAGTCTCAATAAATCTAGAAGGATTTAAATTATACAAAGTATGTTTTCTGACAACAATGGAATTGAAATCAATAACAGAACAAGCTTCTACAATCTAATAAAAGGCATTTATAAGAAATCTACAATTATTAACATACTTCATGGTGAAACACTAAATGCTTTTTCCCTAAGACTAGGAAAAAAAAGAATATTTGCTGTTACCACTTCTGTTCAACATTGTGCTGGAGATTATAGCCAATGTGGTAAGAAAAACAAAAGGCATTCAGGTTAGAAAGGGAGAAGTAAAACTGGTGGGAGGTTTTGCCAGTGTCTCCATGATCTATGTAGAAAATCCAGTGACTCTATAAAATGGCTACTAGAACTAATTAATAAGTGAGTTTAGCAAGATTACAGAATATAAGACCAATATGCAAAAATCAATTATGTGGCTATATACCAGCAAGAATAATTAGAAATAAAAAAATTTAAACAATGCTTTTTATAATACCATCAGATTATGAAATGTTTAGGAATAATTCTGACAAAAGGTGTGTAAGACCTTTACATTGAAAACTGCAAAACATTGCTGAGCAAAATTAAAGACTTAAATGAGGGTATACCATATTCATGGGTATATTGGGTAAGCCAAATATTTTTAAGATGTTGTATCTTCCTAACTTGATCTACAGATACAACATACTTTAACTCAAAAATCTCAGCAGGCTTTTTTTGTGTGTAAAAGTTGGTAAGCTAATTTAAAATTTATATGAAAATGCAAAGGACCTAGAATAGCCAAAACAACCTCAGAACAACTAAGTTGAAGGATTAATATTACCTTATAAAAACTTAATATTAAAGCTACAGTAATCAAGAGAGTATGATATTAGTGTTAAGGGAGGAAAGTAGATCCATTGAACAGAATAGAGAATCCAAAAATAGACTAACTTACATATGGACAACAGATTTTTTTACTGGCCATCCTGAACTCTGTTCATTATTGACGCTTTCTCTCCCCTCAGAAAAACATTTAATCCATTTGTACACTGCCATTTTCCTCATGGCATCATCCCCATAAATTTGGACTAACATGTCCCTGTTTTCACTTCTACTCTTGCCAAATTTAACAAAAAATTTAATGTTTGTTGGTTGCTCTAATTCAGACTCTAACATTCTCGCAACAGCACACAAAAACATGCAACAACAATAATGAACTCCACTCAGCAAGACACTGCCACACATTGACAAAAGCACAGCTAGAGACACTGATATACAAGGTTGTAAAACCTTACCAAATAGTTCATACAGTGCTGCCAATGTAAGCACATGGTGACAAGTTTGCAAACTTAATTGTCAGACTTCATAAAATATAATGTATAACCACAATGGAAAATAGTTTGGCAGTTTCTTAAAAAATTAAATGTACACCTGCCATATGATTTGACCATTATACTTCTAGATGTTTACCCAAGACAAATGCAAACATATGTCTGTATGCAGATGTACACAAATGTTCATAGCAGCTTTATTCATAATAGCCTAAAACTGGAAACAACCCAAATGTCCATCAGTAGATGAATGGATAAACAATTTGTGGACTATTCATGCAATGAAATGCTACTCAGCAATAAAATGGAATTGCCTGGTGATGTGATAAGCGCAACAACGTGGTTAAATCTTAAAATAATTATGCTGAGAGAAAGAAAGCAGAAAGACAAGTATATACTGTATGATTCCATTACCTAAGACACTAGAAAATATAAAATAGTGACAGAAAGCAGGTCAGTGATTGCCTGTAGATAGGATGGGGTAAGCTAACAGGAAAGGATTGCAGAGGGGTGTGGGAAACTCTTGCAAGTCATGGGTGTTTTCATTGTCTTGATGATGGTGATGGTTTTGTAGGTGTTTATATATAGTATCAAAACTTATCAAATTTTACACTTTAAATATGTATAATTTTCAGCAACCCCTTCAGGTCCCCTTCAACTGTGGGAGCTTTTCTGTCCTCTCAATAAATCCTGCTTTCTAAAATTTTTAAAAAATGTATAATTTAGTCAATCAATAAAGCAGTTTTTAGAAAAATATAAACATAAACTGCTTGAAAATTTTAAAAAATTCTAAAAGCATCCATTGAGAAAAATCACAAATCAGATACTTTAAGTTTGTGTAATGTATTGTATGTCAGTTATATTTGAATAAAATATAAATAAAAATTAAGGTGTTTAGAAGTGTATATAAGCCGGGCTCGGTGGCTCAGCCCGTAATCCTGCACCTTTGGGAGGCTGAAGTGAGTGGATTGCCTGAGCCCGCGGGTTTGAGACCCGCCTGGGCAACTTGGCGAGATCTCATCTCTACAATAAATAAAATTTTAAAAAATTAGCCACACGTGGTAGTGCGCACCTGTAGTTCCAACTACTTGGAAGGCTGAGGCAGAAGGATCGCCAGAGCCCAGCAGGTCGAGGCTGCGGTGACTGGGAGCGGCCACTGCCCTCCAGTCTGGGTGACAGAGTGAGACTCCAACTCAAAAAAAAAAAAAAAAAAAAAAAGAAGTGCATATAGAGGTGGTAAAGCTAAAGGAAACATGGAAATGGTTGTCTCTAGTGAGGAGAGAAGTTTTTTGGCTCAGGAAGTAGGGACTTCAAAATTAATGGAAATGTTCAGCTTCTAAATATGGGTGATAGTCTCTAACCCCGTGGGCTCACTTTCTAACAGTTCAAATACATTACATACATTTTTTTTATATATGATAGATTGCACAATTTTTGAAACTAAAAATAACTTTTTTTTTTTTGAGTTTGAGTTTGTCTCACTCTGTCGCCCAGGCTGGTCTCTAACCTGTGGGCTCAGCTCACTCGCCTCAGCCTCCCAAAGTGCTGGGATTACAGGCAGAGCCACCAAGCCTGAGCAAGATAACTTTTTTAAAAAAAGACAAATGACCATCATTCTGACTTTCATTCTGAAACTAACAATACAGATAACTGTTACAAAGAATAAGTAGCTCAGAAGGCGTCTCAGTGCTGTTTTTGGTTTGAAGATATTCAGAAAACATTTTAAAAATCAAAGTGTAATGTCATCTCTAACAACAATAACAAATTTTATAACATAAGCCAGATGTAGTGGCTCACGCCTTTAATCCTACCACTTTGGTAGGCTGAGGCAGGCAGGTTGCTTGAACCAGAAGTTTGAGACCAGCATGGGCGATATAGTGAAACTGCATCTCTACCAAAAAAAAATTGGTTGGGCATGGTAGCATGCACCTCTAGTCCCAGATACTAGGGATACTGAGGTAGAAGGATCACCTGAGCCCAGGAGGTCAACGCCATGAGCCCTGATCATTGTGATCATGCCACTGCACTCCAACCTGGGCAACAGAGTGAGACCCCGACTCAAAAACAAATTTTTTGTATAACTTTATAGCACATATTTAAGTCCAAGATTATATCTCCATATTTCTCATTACTTTATGTTTAAAACCTCAGGTACTTTCTATTACATAAATCTCTTAGAAAAAAGTAGTTGTAAAAATTACTTTGTAAATATAAAATTAAGTTATAATAGAGAAAAATATTTTTGAACCTGCATACTCTGGAGATTCTGATATGCCAGTTTCTTGAGAATCTCTAGCATATCTTGAAAAATTCTCTTTAAATTACTCCAGTATAATATTGCAATTACTATCAGAAAATGTGTTCTTATTTTTACCATTATCTGTGATTATTTTCATTGTACCAGATATGCAAACTGTCAATAATGCTTACAAAATTTACAGATGTGTACACTGTAAAAATAAAATTCCATCTTAGCTCTTTCGTATTTAAAAAAACTCAGTATGTATAATCAGGGAGAAGATTGGTTTTAGGACCCTATAGATACCAAAATCCACAGATGCTTAAGCACTTTATATAAAATGACATAGTATTTGTATATAACCTATTCATATCCTCCCATATATTTTAAATCATCACTGGATTCCTTACAGTGTCTTCTATAAGTGCTAGGTAAATAGTTGTTATACTGTATTTTTATTGTTGTATTGTTATTTTTTAATTGGTTTTTGTTCCTGAATATCTTCCATCTGCACTTGGTTGAAGCATGATTGTGGAATCTGCATACAGGGAGAGCCAGTATATAAGCAAATATAATTTGATTATAAGATCATATTTTTATTTCATGAACAAGCCCAACCTGCTGGGCTCCGGCGATCCTTCCCCCTCAGCCTTCCAAGTAGTTGGAACTACAGGCGTGCACTACCACGTGTGGCTAATTTTTTAAAATTTTATTTATTGTAGAGATGAGGTCTCGCCAAGTTGCCCAGGCGGGTCTCAAGTCCGCAGGCTCAGGCAATCCACTCACTTCAGCCTCCCAAAGGCGCAGGATTACAGACTGAGCCACCTGTAAAAGAATTCTGTAAAAGAATTTGATTAACTGGCAACTCTGTTCTAGTATTATAGGATACTGAAAAATGATTATCTGGTTCAGATATTTTAAAAAATCAGATCATAAAGTATTATTTTCATGGTAGAACTTTGAGGCTCATACTACTAATTTATTACAGCATATATTAAATGTGTTCAATATTTTGCCCTATACCCAAAATGCTATTTTTCTGTTCACAGCCTGCACCAGCATGGACTACTTTTAGAGTTGGCCTATTTTGTGGCATATTCATTGTACTAAATATTACCCTTGTGCTTGCCGGTAAGTAGTTAAAATTATTTTTCAATTTATTTATTCTTGTTAATATGCCTTTGTCATACTCTGTTTCTCTGTAAGGAATTATGCATGCAACTACCAAAGATACTGAAGGATAAATCTGTGACGGCTAAGTTTTTTTGTTCTTATAAATGATGTAGAGGTTTTTAAGTTGTTTTTTATTTTTTCCCTTTGGGTATAGCTATCTTTTAAAACATTACTAGTGTATGGCCTCTTACTCTTCACCATTTTTCAATTTTTATGTATTCTTCAGATTTTTCATAGTTCAATTATCAAGAACCTCAGCTCCCTTGATCATAGATGAGGATAAATTATGTTACAAATCTATTCAGTAAAGCTCATTCCCTTCACTGATTGGATTCTTTCTCACGACCTTTTCAAAACCAATGTATAGAAATTACTTTGAATATAGTTTTAAGAAGCTTGGTTATATAATTTCCTATTCTATAGAAATAAAAAATTAGAAAGTAGGAAGGATTGCTAGGAGCAACTACACTCGTAACATCAGGAAATGATATAGCAGCAAGGGAGGCACAGTCTTACTAAATCTCCCCAAAGAATTTGACATACCCCTCAGTAGAATTTGGCATTATCAATTACTGTTTCTTGAAATACTTTGATAGTTTTTTCTGGGGAAATTACACTCTGCTGGTTTTCCTGTTAAATTTCATTGACAGTTCTTTCCCAGTGCCCTTTGCTAGCTGACACTATTTCATTGTCACAGTGTCAATAGTTGGGGTGTACTGCTAGACTCAATCCTTCAGTCTCCTCTGTCTATATTCATTTCCTACCTATACCATCGTATTCAAGCCTATGGCTATAAAAACCATCTTTATGCTAATGACCCCAAGTATATATCCTCTCTCTTCTAATATCTACTTGGATGTCTAGTAGACATCTCAAATTTATATGGACAAAAGAACCCTTGATTTTTACCCCCAAATATATTTCTTCTATATGGCATCACCTTTCGTCCAGTTTCTCAGGTAAAGATCTTATTCTGTCTTTTCTCTCATTTTGTCTTTAGTCCATCAGCAAATTCTGTTGCTCTGTCTTCAAAATATGTTCTAAACGTGACTGCTCTCACTACCTCCACCAGTGCCATCCTTGTCTAAGCAAAGCATCCTTGTTTAGACAAATAACCATTTCTTGTTTAGTATACTACAACAACCTCCAGAACTTGTCCACTCTTGCCTCCTTAAAGCCACCAGTGACTATTTGTTGTTGTTGTTTTAATGTTAGATCATGTCACTCTTCTATTTAAAATTCATTCAATGACTTCTCTTACAATAGCATTCGAACTCCTTACTGTTTGTCTACACAACCCTACAGGATCTTACCCCTGTGTACCTTTCTGATGTTATATCCTGTCAACCTACCCCACACTCGGTTCTACTGTTTCCTAGCACACTTGTGTTGTTACTATTCCTTGAACACACCAAGCTCTTTATCATCTAAGTGCCTTTGAATTGCCTAAAGGGCACTTGCATAAGATGTCTACATGGCTTATTTCCTTGCTTCATATAGATCTCTGTTCAAATGCTATATTCTCAGTAAAGAATTCCCTGATCACCCTATCCCCAAACCATCTATTCTATCCCTTTAACCTTCATTATTTTTTTCTTCAGAGCACTTACAATTAACATGACATTACATTACATATTTATGTCTCTCATTATCTGTTTTTCCACTGAAGTGTAAACTCCTTGATGCCTGGACTTTTGTTTCCTGTTCACCATTGTATCTCCAGGACCTAGAACACTGCCTAAAACATATAGTAGGGGCTAAAAAATGTTGAGGAAGTTTGAATGGATAGAAAGAGAGATGATATTAAATGATACACAGAAAATACACAGACAGCAAGAAAACAGACACAAATCCCAAAGATTCTTGCAGTTGAGGACTTTTAATTTAAAGACAATATCTCATTGGGATCAGAAAAGTGTAAGTAAAATATGTTTATAGTTGTGAAGTACTGCATCAATATAAGGTATACATGGTATATGTAGTGTAGGGGTTGTTCTTTCTGGAAGAAAATGCCTTAGTCATTTTTGGGTTAATTTTTTTAAATTTCCAAATGAGCAGGGGGATATTATCATCATCATTAAATAAGACATAAGAAAAAAATAAACTTCTTTGCTGTTTTTATGTGAATTGATTGAAACATTTTTAAAAACATTCAGAACAAATTGAGGTGTGATACGGTCTGATTTGTTTTTTAATATATGTGGTTTATGCATTTAGTGTTGCGCATTATGTTCTCTCACCTCAGAACCCTTCTTTGTTTGATCTTTGTGTGTGTTGTAGGGGGGAGGGTAAATATAGTTAGAGCCAGCTGTCTATTCTTATTTCTCTCCCAGCGGGTGCTCGAAAGATAACAGTGTTGAGAGTCAGAGAGAAATGCAGCAGTAGTAATGCATGTACAAGCACGATTATTTTTTTTCTAACATTCACATCAAAAAATAATGTGTAATAATTGCTGTGGTTTCTCAAGGGTCCATGACCCGGTGTTTAGCAGTTTGTCTGAAAATCACATATTCCTGATATTTAATTTCATGAAGATGAAAAGTTACCTGTTTAGAGTTTTTTTTAAACTTGTTTCTTTTACAGTTTCCTAGTAACCCTTACTTAATTTGGTAAAATAACAGTATACCATATTTCATGTATTAGTTTGATCATTTACAATGGATATAAGGTGTGAAATAGGCTGTGTGATACACACTAGTGGTAAGAATATTAATTGTAATCTCTTTGGAGATTAATTTGGCAGAATGTGAAATTTTTTTAAATGCAGTAATTCTGATTAAGTAGTTTTATCTCTAGAAATGTATCTTACAAACATACTTATACAGGGTGCATTGGATGCGGGAGAGTATTCATTACCATTTTGTTAGTCAACAATTGTTAACTGTTCAAATTATATTATTCCTATATAAGGGGATACCATGGAGATGATAAAATGAATGAGGTAGTGGCAGGAGTGAAAATGTGCACAGCACTATGGAGAACTGTTTGTCAGTATTTACCAAATCTTGAACGTATACTGTGACACCCAGCTCTAATAGAAATGCTGATGCATGTCCACTAAAAGACATGCATGAGAACGTTTGTAGCAATACTGTTTATAGTTGGCCCCAAGTTGAAAACACCCCAAATGTTCATCAACAGTAGAATAAATAAATAAATTACAATAAATGTGTACCCAGCAGAATAGTATAGTCAGTGTGCTGCATAATGTTTTGGTCCATAACCGACTTCATATACGAAAGCATAGATGATAATGGAGCAAAAGTTTCCTATTGCCTGGTGAGGTTGTAGCTATCACAGCACAACACATTACTTACATGTTTGTGGCGATGCTGGTGTAACCAAACACTGCACTGCCAGTCGTATAAAAAGTCTAGCGTACCTGGTTATGTATCATACATATAGTCAGTATGTGGTTCTCTATATATGAAGAATTGTTAGCATAGTTTTCTTCAGGGGATCTGCAGTGAGAAGAAGAGTTTTCATATCATTTATAATATTTGAGGTGCTTTTTCCTGTATAAATATATTGTTAATTTTTTTTTTTATGTTCTTTTAAAGAATACTGATTTGGCAACTTGGCACAATACAGAGAGGTCTATAATTTTGTAAGTTTTAGGATAGACTTCTATTTTGGCTTTTGTTTTTTAATAGGCACATGCTGGTTTATATACAACCTAGCCCCATCGTTAAGTGTGCAGGTTATGGAGCCAAATTGTACGGTTAGTAAATTCTTGTGACCCTGGGCAAGGAATTGAATTTGACTACGCCTCAGTTTTTTTTATATATCTGGTGAAGAAAATCAATGTATAGTGTTGCTGTAAGAATTAATGAAATTATGCATGTAAAGCATTGAATCACATTGCTTAGCCCAGAAAAAATGCTTGATAAATGTCAGCTTGCTTTTTTAAATTAAAAATGCATGAAGCCATCAAGAGTTTGTAATGGAACCATATATATCTTTTATTGTTTGGGCCTATGAATCACAAAGATGATATATTTATTCTTAAAAAGAGATGATACTAATTCAGTTTGTTTTTTAATTCCCCAAAATTTTTCACGATGACCTTGTCTAGCAGGAGTTATTGTGGTTACTTCACGGAAATCATGCCAGAAAGAGGTTTCACTGTATTACTAACCTATGCCCTTAGGTTTTAGATTTATGTTCAAGCTGAAGTTTCTGACACTTGATGATAACTTGATATTAGCACTTAAGACTGCTAGTTTGTTTTTGAACCCTTTAAAAAAAATTCAGAGACAGAGTCTTGCTCTTTTATCTAGGCTGGAGTTTAGTGACATAATAGCACACTACAACCTCAGACTCCTGGGCTCAAGCAGTCATCCCACCTGAGCTCCCAAGTGCTAAGGACTACAAGCATCTGCCACCATGTCCAGCTATTTGTAGTTTTTTATAGAGATTAGGTCTCACTATGTTGTCCGTGTTGGTCTCGAATTCCTTCCTGGCTTCAAACAACAACAACAACACCACACACAACAACAACACACACACACACACACACACACAACAATACCACCACACA
>NW_007253575.1:524449-540450 GCF_000164805.1 Carlito syrichta | reverse complement strand
ACACACACACACACACACACACACACACACACACACACACACACACACACACACCTGGGATTACAGGCATGAGTCATCATGCCTGGCCTTTATTTTTTAAACCAGTTAATCAGTTTATTAACTTCAGTGTAGTATTTTGTTTTCATTCAGAAGACTATATCTTTAGCTTTTATTGTTTTACAAATGTCCTTGGGTTTTTGGGTTGTTGCTGTTTTGTTTTTTACAAACTTGTTTAACAAATTATAGAGTTCAAGGATATTATTTTATTCAGATCCTAGTTACTCAAAGCCTTAGAAATTTTCTAGATCTTATGTTATCAAATAGAACTTAGGTTTTATAAATATGTATTTGAGTCTTATAAATATGTGTTACGTTTCCTTTTCATGGCAGTTTTCTGCATATATAGAACTGTTGTAGGATCATGCGAATTTGAACCCTAACCAGGCTATTTAGCTTTCTTTTGTTCATGGCCACAGATGTTAACTAAATAGAATTAGAACATTTTGATATACTTGAGCAAATCTATTATTACTACTAGTGAAAACAGTTTAAAAGCATATGACTCACACAGGAGTTAGTTATGTCATCTTCAGATACGTTTATTACTTTTTTCCTTTGCAGTTATTATTTTTATGGAGGTGAAATTCATATAACATAAAATTAACTATTTTAAAGTTAACAATTAAAGTGACATTTAAGTACATTCACAGTGTTGTACAACCACCACCTCTACCTAGTTCCCAAACATTCTCACCCCAAAAGGAAACCCCACTTGCCTTTCCCCAGCTACTGGCAACTACCAATCTGCTTTCTATCTCTCTGGATTTACCTATTCTGGGAATTTCACATCTTTCTATCTCTTTGGATTTACCTATTCTGGGAATTCCATTGATTTCACAATGGAATCATACAATATGTGACATTTTGTTTTTGGCTTCTTTTACTTAGCATAATGTTTTCCAGGTTCATCCATGTCATAGCATGTATCAGTACTTCATTTTTTGTGGCTAAATAATATTCCATTTTATATATTTGTATCACAATTTATCCATTCTTTCACTGATGGACACTGGGGTTGTTTCTGCCTTTTGGCTATTATGAATAGTACAGCTATGAATATACATATACATGGATTTGTTTGAGTATCTGTTTAACTTTCTAAGGATCCATTAACCTTTTTCACAGAAGCTGCATCATTTTCCATTTCCACTAGCAGTTTATGAGAGTCCCATTATAGTATCTGCCAACTTTTATTTTCTGTGCTTTGGGGTTTGGTTTTGTTTTTTTAATCCCTTCAGTAGGTGTGAAGTTGTATCTCCTTATGGTTTTAATTTGCATTTCCCTGATGACTAATCATAGTAAGCATCTTTTAGTCTACTTAGTAGCCATTTATATATATATATATTTTTTTTTTTTTTGTGGACAGATGTGTGTCAAAGTCCTTTGCCCATTTTTAAATTGGATTGTTTGTATTTTTATTGTTAAGTTGTAAGAGTTCTTTAGATATACTAGACCCTTATCAGATAAATGATTTGCAATTATTTTCTCCCATTCTGTAGATTTTCTTTTTACTTTTATAATGATGACCATTGATATTTTTAATGTTGATAAAGTCCAATTTATCTATATTTTCTTTTATTACATATGCTTTTTTTCATACCTTAGAATTCATTGCCAAATACAAGATTGTGAAGATTTATCCTTATGTTTTCTTATAAGTTTTATGGTTTTAGTTCATATATATCATCGATCAGTTTTGAAATAATTTTTGTGTGTGAACTTCATTCTTTTGCATATGGATATCCAGTTGTCCCAAGACTAATTGTTGAAGAAAACATTCCTTTCCACTTAATAGTCTTGGCACTTTTACTGAAAATCAATTATCCGTAGATATATAGGTTTATCTCTGGATTCTCATTCCTGTTCTATTCATCTAAATGTCAGTTTTTACACAATGGCCACACTGTTTAGATGACTATAGCTTTGTAGTAAAAAAAAAAAAAAATGAAGTGTGAGTCCTCCAACTTTGTTCTTTTTCATTATTGTTTTGGCTATTTGAGAATTCTTGCAATTTCATGTGACTTGAAGCATTGACTTTTCCATTTATGTAAAAAAATAATAGACCATTGGGATTTTGATAGGAATTGCATTGAATTTGTAGATTGCTTTGGGTAGTATTTCGACATCTTAACAATATCAAGTCCTTCAATCTATGAACACAGAATTATTTTCCATATGCTTAGGTCTATTTTAATTTCTTTCAATGATATTCTATAGTTTTCAGTATACAAGTCTTTAATTTCCTGGGTTCAAATTATTTCTGGATGTTTTATTCTTTTGGATGCTATTGTAATTGAAATTATTTTATTTCATTTTCAGATTGTTCATTGCTGGTATACACAAACACAGCTGAATTTGGGGTGTTGATCTTATACTCTGCAACTTTACTGAGTTTACTAACTCTAGTTTTATTGTGGATTCTTTGGGATTTATATTTATTATTTTTGCTTCCTGACTATTGTAATGTATCTATGGTCTTTGCTTAGAAATCAAGATATAAAACTACATGTAGTTTTCCAGTTATAACCTCCTAACTAATCTTGCTTTTTTACTTGCTCCTTTGCAGTCTGTTCACATAACAGCTAGAGTAGCCCTTTAAAGTAATTATTCAGGTCATGTCATTTATGTGCACAGTTCTGCAGGCTTGTAATCAAAGTAAAATCTTAAATCTTGACAAAGTTCTACAAAGTCTTATCTGACCTGCCACTGGCCAGCTCTTTACCACTTTACCTCATGTTCGTTCCAGTCATAGTGACCTTGGCCTTCTTCCTGGAGCAGTCTATCTTAAGACCCTTTGAACTTTCTCTCTACCTGAAGCCCTCTTCCTCCAAATATTCCAATGCTTCATTATCTATTTCCTTAAGGTCTCTGCAAATGTCATCTCTTGAGAGTCTACCCTGGCCGCCCTACCTAAAATAGCAGCTAACATCATTCTTTATCTCCTCAGTCTACTTTATTTTTTCTTTAAACCCCTTATCTGACAGTATATAGAATAGAAATTTCCTGAAGATAGGTATTTTGTCTATTGTTCATCACTGAATCCTCAGCTCTTAGGATGATGTCAAGTTTAACAGGCACCTAATCAATGTTTGTTTGAATGAATGAATAAATGAAATTTCCTCAAGTAAAAGAAAAAAGAAACTAACATATGCCGAATAAGCTAAACATTGTTCTAGGCATTTGATATATGTTGTTCATGTTTAGTCTTCTTCATATACTTATGGGAATAGATAGTATCCCCACTGACCAACAAAGAAACTGAGACTTTAAAAAATAATTTACCCTAGCTAGGATTTAAAATGTTATATAGTACTTGATTCTAAAGGAAAGATTTTTTTCCTCTATCTTGTTGTTTTTAAATTATTAAATGTTCTATGTACTATAGAGAATACAAAGATAAACAATAAATGGTTATTTAAATTAAGCATGTAAGTTAGTACATAATTAAGTTTCAAATGAGTGATACTATCAATATGTTTTATAGTTAATTGAAAAATCATTAGGCCAAATGGAAATGTTTGGGACATAATAGGCCCAAAACCAAACACATTGATTCAATTAATTTTTGAACAGGTAAAAATCTAACTTTTAAATAGTAAGTAGAATTTGAATTGGTAGAGAGAAAGTACAAGGCTATTTTAGATACTGGAAGCAGCATAAGCAATGTGAAAAGCAAACTTACTAAAAGGATAAATAGGCCAGTCTCAGTGGTTCGTGCTTGTAATACCAACACTTTGAGAGGCCAAGGCAGGAGGATTGCTTGAGGCCAGGGGTTCAAGACTAGCCTAGGCAACAAAGTGAGACTCCATTTCTACAAAAAATAGAAAAATTAGCCAGGCATAATGGTGCGTGCCTGTAGTCTTACCCAGCTACTCAGGAGACTGACACAGGAGGGTCATTGGGCCCAGGAGTTTGAGGCTATGGTGAGCCATGATCATGCCACTGCACTCCAGCCTGGACAACAGAGTGAAACCCTGTCTTTAAAAAAAAAAAAAAAAAAGATGGTGGCGGAGGAGTGTTTGATAATAAAAGTCAGCAGGAAGTGAAAATGTTTAGGGATGCTGTGACATGGTTTGGGAAAAATAAGTTGGTGAATATGTTGTCAAGAACTTGAATTGCGAGGCGAATGTATCTAAGGTATTTGAATATTATAATTATTGGAGAGCTATAGAATAAAGATGATACTGAACGTTAGTGTGGGCAAAATGAATTTGGTTCTTAAGAGTATGAGCTTTGGCTGGGCATGGTGGCTCAAGCCTGTAATCCCAGCACTTTGGGAGGCCGAGGTGAGAGGATTGCCTGAGCCCAGGGTTTGAGACCAGCCTGGGCAACTTGACAAGACCCTGTCTCTATAATAAATCAAAAAAATAGCTGGGTGTGGTGGTACATGCCTGTAGTTCCACCTACTTGGAAAACTGAATTGGAAGGATCGCCTGAGCCCAGCAGGTCAAGGCTACAGTGGCCATGAGTATGCCACTGCACTCTAGCCTGGGTGACAAAGTGAGACTCCAACTCAAAAAAAAAAGAGAGTGAGCTTTGGAGTAAATATTAACTATTGTTATTTATATGATATTAAAATTTTCTCATTGCTTTATTGTGTGATATTTATTTTCATTTTCACGGCAACTCTGTGAGGTAGGTATTCTTATATCCAGTTTAATGATAGAGAAAACAAAGCCAAAGGGATCTTGTCATGCCCCAAATTCCCAGGTGACAGAACTGATCTGCTGATTCTAAGCCTTTTCTCTATGACTATAACTAAGAAACTAATGGAGTAATGGGATAACATGCTCAATCAAGTTTTAGGAAAATTATTCTAGTGGCATTCTGCAGAGTAAAACAAAGAAGGGAAAGGACCTGGAAGCAGGTTTATCAAGCTCTTGAAATAATTTAGATTTAGGCTTTATTAATGGAAAAGTTCTGTGCCAGGGCTATATCATTGATAATGAAAAGAAAAGATAATTAAAGAAGACATTATGGATTTTGTAGCTAACTAATATATTAATATTCTTTCAGCTGTATTTAAACTTGAAACAGATAGAAGTATATGGCCCTTGATAAGAATCTATCGAGGTGGCTTTCTTCTGATTGAATTTCTTTTTCTACTGGGCATCAACACATACGGTTGGAGACAGGCTGGAGTAAATCATGTACTCATCTTTGAACTTAATCCGAGAAGCAATTTGTCTCATCAACATCTCTTTGAGGTAATCAAAGCAAGACATAAGTCTCGTGAATATAGCTTGCCTTAGCTGCATAACTGGTTTAGGGGGTACTTAAATCCATCTGTTAGTTGAAGGGGATTATTGGCTTGATAACTAATCATTTTCTTACCTTTGTTTTATTAAAGGTATTTCTGAGTAATGGTAAAAGTAAAAATAACAATTCTCTCTTTTTGTCTTTCCCATTCTTTGCTAGATTGCTGGATTCCTTGGGATATTGTGGTGCCTGAGCCTTCTGGCATGCTTCTTTGCTCCAATTAGTGTCATTCCCACATATGTGTATCCACTTGCCCTTTATGGATTTATGGTTTTCTTTCTTATCAACCCCACTAAAACTTTCTATTATAAATCCCGGTTTTGGCTGCTTAAACTTCTGGTAAGTCCAGAAACTTGTGTACCATTTTTAGAACGGTATATTGATCTATGATAATTCTTGGTTTTAACCAAGGCTGCTGGGCTGTACAGCTGCAGAGGCCACGGATCACATTTTAGTTTATGTGAGTGGTGCCCCAGCTCCAAGGCAAGGAATACATTGGGACTGATAGCTCTGAAGTTGTGCCCTCAGAAAGGTATTCATGCATTTTTTTCCTCCTGAAACAGAATGTGATATGGCCAGATATTGAAATGATTTTGCAGATTATAATAATTTATTACAGCGGGCTTGGTGGCTCAGCCTGTAATCCCAGCGCTTTGGGAGGCTGAGGTGAGCGGATTGCCTGAGGCTGCAGGTTCGAGACCTGCCTGGGCAACTTGGTGAGACCTCATCTCTACAATAAATCAAAAAATTAGCCGGGCATGGTAGCATGCGCCTGTAGTTCCAGCTCCTTGGAAGGCTGAGGCGGAAGGATCGCTGGATCCCAGCAGGCTGAGGCTGCGGCCACTGCACTCCAGTCTGAGCGACATAGTGAGACTCCAACTCAAAAAAAAAAAATTATTACTTCATTATACAGATTATTTAGTCAGCTGTAATAACATGTAGAACTTTGTAGGTTTCCTTTTAAAAACAAAGATAGTAATGCTATTGTTTTCCTGTTAAATTGATATGAGGAGTGAATTTTATTTTAGGAAAGATTGGTTCTCCGACAGCAGTAGGAATATCTTGACAGCTCACCAATTTTAACTGTGGAAATTGACTTTGATTCTTGTTTATAGTAATTTTAATTATCTTCTTTCACTTTACCTGTTTCTTAATTATCTCAAAATCATTTTCAAAATGTCTCAGCAATAGAATGTAGATTTCCTGCAAAAATGTAAAGCTTTCTTCTGCAAAGATAACTCTGGGAGAGAACTTCTGTTTACTCCTAAATTAAACCAGCTTTATTCTGAAAATAATTGAGAATGCTTTCATATAATTATTCCTTAGTTTATAAATTATAGCTAACAATAAAATGAAGATGAGTGATTAAATTGGCCAATCTCTATACTAACTTTCAGATTTGTTATAATTTTTTCAATTCTTTTTCACCTTGTAAGTATACCTCCTTAAAGACTATAGTCTTTATTTTTCTTTTGTATGCCCTGTAGGGTTAGCAGAGTTTTTTCTTGTTGTTCTTGTTGTTAGCAATATATATCTAATTTTTTTTAATTTAAAGATGTAAAATATGGCTTTCTATTTTTTTTAAAAAAATCAGCACTTAACAATTAAAAGACAATTTGTGTTTCAATGAAAATAAGCATATATAGCAATTAGGAAAAGAAAATGACCCAAATCTCCTTGACTTTTTTTTCCCTCAAAGTTAATTGTTTATTTTTATTTCTTAATAGGAATTTCATTTTCCACCAAGATTTAAGAATCTCTCTCTTTTTCTTTCGTTTCATTTAAAAAAAGAAAAAAAAAACCACACAAATCTTTCCCTTTCAGTGTGCTGTATTAGGCCTAACTTTGGATTTGACTTCTGAGTGTGGAACTTAATATGTACAAGAGTATTTTGATCAGCCATATGTATATCATCACCTTTAATATGTTTTGTCATCTCCTAGCAGACATACTTTCTAGAGGATTTTTGTTGTTGGTGTTAAGATTATTTTGATCAAAGGCTTTTTGTTTTGAAGACAAGAAAAATTTGAACCATTCTTTTCTCTCTTGAGATTTATACTAAAAAAAAAATCACTGCCAGTTATTACAACAATATTAGATTACCTTTCTTATTTGAGACTGTTATTTTATTACTAGATTTTGTGGAGTTTTTAAACTGTGTTATTTGCATTAAAAATGAAGCATTGGCCGAGCGCGGTGGCTCATGCCTGTGATCCCAGCACTTTGGGAGGCAGAGGCGAGAGGATTGCCTGAGCCCACGAGGTTTAGACCAGCCTGGGCAACTTGGCGAGACCTCGTCTCTACAATAGACCAAAAAAAGAAAATTAGCTAGATGTAGTGGCACACGCCTGTGATTCCAGCTACTTGGAAGGCTGAGGTGGAAGGATCGCCTGTGCCTAGCAGGTCGAGGCAGTGGTGGCCATGAGTGTGCCACTGCACACCAGCCTAGGTGACAGTGAGACTCTGACTCAAAAATTTTTTTAAAAATGAAGCATCCTTCTGGCTACAAAGAGAAAGATTATAAACACCTACTAATTTCTTGCCTCAACTAATGTGAAAAATTCATAAAGTTCTTTTTAAATGAGATTTTGAAGATTCAGTAAACTCAGGTGTTAATATAATTGCATAATTGCAACAACAGGATAATATAGTTGTGTACATTGTATGCTAAGTGAGCATTTCCCCAATACATTATTCCTTTGTTTAATAACAGGCTGTGATTCATGCATGACCAGTTACTCTTATTAGCAGAATGATTCCCCATTGGGTAGACATTCATCAGTGCATCTGCTATGTGTTTATTAATAAATGAAGACTTGATGAAATAGGTTGGCATGATGGCATATTATTCCTGGAATAAACAGGAACAATAGAATAATAAAATGCATTGTCAGAAGCAGTGAAATACAGAAAGGAGCATTATGTTGTGTTTTTTTAATAAATAGTTATAAACAGAAAGAATGCTGCCACTTATAAATCATTTTAATATTAATTGACCTGTTGGCTTATTTTAATTTAAATCTCACTGAGAAAACTTGCCCTTAGACTTATTTCTAGTGGATTAACAAGAATGTTTCCTCTCTAGTCATGTTTTTCTGATACAACTTTTTAAAAACCTCATCCTAAAGCAAAAGACATTTCCTTCTTTCTTTTTTTTTCCTGTAATTTTTAGTGAGAAAAACACGTATGTCATTTGGACATAGTGGTAGGTACTGGGTACATTTATATCCATATTTATATTGGAATTTACAAAATTGATAAATGCTACCCACACCCAAGAAAAGCTAAACAATTTTTCATAATAAATTGATTTACTTTTTTTTTTTTTTTGAGTTGGAGTCTCACTCTGTCACCCAGACTGGAGTGCAGTGGCCGCTCCCGGCCACTGCAGCCTCGAACTGCTGGGCTCCGGCAATCCTTCCACCTCAGCCTTCCAAGTAGCTGGAACTATAGGCGCATGCTACCACGCCTGGCTCATTTTGATTTATTGTAGAGATGAGGTCTCGCCAAGTTGCCCAGGCGGGTCTCGAACCCGCAGGCTCAGGCAATCCACTCACCTCAGCCTCCCAAAGCGCTGTGATTACAGGCTGAGCCACCGAGCCCGGCTAGAAATTGATTTACTTTTATATGAATATTATCTTTCAAATTAATGCAGGTTATTTACATCTGTTAGATTATACATCCTCTCCCCAAATCTGTATTTGATTTAATTGGAAATTCGACTAGAAAGCACAAACAATGCCTCAGATTTTCTCAACAGTAATATCAACTTACTCTTATAGTAGGCTAATTAAAGCTTTTATTTTCATTAAAAAATTTTTTTTTGTAGAATCAGGGTCACTCCATGTTGTCAAGGATGGTCTCAAACTCTTGGTTTCAAGCAATTCTCCTACCTCAGCCTCCGAAAGTGCTGGTATTATAGACGTGGGCTACCACACCCAGTCTAATTAAATTGGAGTTCTTTTTATGTAATTTAGGAATCAGTTTTTACCAATATTTTCTTTAGTTGTATAATAAAATTTTTACATATTCCTGTTATAAGAAAAGAGATGTGTAATTTAATAATTACATGTATTTAATTTTTTAAATAACCCGTGAGGTTGGAACTGCTATTAATTCCCATTTTACAAACGAAGAAGCCTATGTTCAGAGAAGTTAATTACCTTGCCTAAAGTCACACAGCCAGTAAGTAATGAAAATAGTATATGAACCCAGGCAATCTGGTTTCATAATTGTGTTCTTAAACACTAACATTTAACGGTTAAAACCATTAGTTTCCTTATGTAAGATGTTTAATTTCATATGGTGGATCAAACTAGTAGAATATGTAAAAATCAAATTTAGAAAGGATGTGTTTATTCACAGCCTCTCAAAATCACAAATTTAACTTTCATCTTCTTAACTATCAGCATTGCTTAACAGATGATATTAGCATATTCTTTGTAATAACTTATTAGTAGCTTTTTTTTTGTATGAGTGATAAAACATCAGATATCCAGAAATGTCTAGAGACATACTATTTCTCCAGGAATTGTTATCATTTTAATCAAAATTGCAAGGTAGAAATGGAGAAGTTGAAAGGCCTAGCCAAAATAAGAAAAGAAGGGGCGAATTACAGGATTCTGAGATAAATCTAAAACGAATTTGACTATAAATATCAGGGAGTTGAGTATGATCTGTTTATTTTCTCCCTCTCGCCTTGCCTTTTACTAGTTCTTTTTTCTGTATTTCCGTGGCATTTTGTATGTTTCTCTATAACAACACCATATCATGCTGTAGTTATATTTTTAGGTATTTATTTGCCCAAATAAGCTGTAGGCCTTTGGGGGTAGAGACTGTAGACTGTTATAACATCTCTGTATTTTCACAATGCCTGATGTAAAATAAATAATAAATCTTTGTTGAATGCATGAATGACCATAATTCTATTCTTTTTGTCATTAGTTATATATCAACATTTACTACCCCTTCTTTTTTTCATTTTTTTCATCTCCTTTTTTTAAAAAAATGTTCTCTTCTCTCTGTTTCCCTTTATTTTCATGCTGCTTCCATCCTTTTCCAGTCCTGTCCCTCCATTCCGTTGTTTCACATCTAATGCATTATCTTCCTCTTCTGCCTTACAGAGATGTTCTGTATCAGCCAGGTTTTGAGGGTGGAGTTGGCAGACTGTGAGAGTAATGATAGTCTGTGTCATGTCAATTAGAAAGAAGAAATTTGCCCTAGGCTACCAATTTCATAAATGTCCATGACTAGATATTTGAGTTGGACTTTCTGATCCTTTGGTGTTGTATCCTAAATTATCCTCTTATTTCTGTTTGTGTGAATCCTTTGAGTCAATACTGCACCCTAGAGTGTCTTAAAATATTATAAAAGCTAGTACCAGAATCTCTTTGGGCATAGATAACTAACATCCTACCCTCTGTCTCCCCCAGTAAAAAAATTCTGCTGTATCTGGATCTTATGGTTGCAAGTAGTATAGCTTCTCTTTCTGGCTTGTTGGACTCATGGAAAGAGTATGAGCCATGGAACCAAAATATATCAGTTCCAGAAAATGATGCCTCAAAGCCTGCATTAAGTCCTGCAGACAACTGTTCTAGCTTCCATAGCTCCAAGACAGTGCCTGTCATAGATAGTTGATACCCAGGATTAGTTCATAACATAGCCACTTAGTCTCCCTAAAATAATAAGGAGAAATATTTAGAGAAAGAATAGAAAAAACCAACCAAGTTTGAGAAGACAGTCATGGACTCCCAGGTTGAGTATGTCTATGAGATGAATATAACTAGATGACTGGAAATTTAGACTCATCTTCTCAAAATTGCTGCTTAGTCAGAAATTCTTGTTCAGGAGTTCCATTTTCTCCTGTGTAAGATAGAAGAGGTCTAACAAGATGAGGATTAAGACTGTCTTTATCCCATCTTCACTTTACACAAGGCAGTCTGCACCATTGGAGCCTATTTCTGGCGATTACATTGGTATCTACTTCCCTTCTCTGCAATGCCATGATTTTCCTTTGTGTTGGTAAACAGACTTCAACAAGATTCATCAGGATGAGTTTATATAGGTCTTCTGTAAAATGGGGCTTTGAATAGTACCTAGCTCATAGAATTGTTATGAGGATTGAATTAATGCCTACGTAAGCCCTGAAGAAAATATACTGATGGATTACTGCTCAATACATTTAACTGTATACATTTATCATGTACTCAGAATAGTGGGAAGAGGGCTGATTTTTGTGGTGTAATTTCAAGATTATCAGTCACTGCCATGTGTACATTGTATGTATGTGTACACTGCCATGTGTACATTGGTGAAGTGAAAGTGACTTTGGTTAGACAATAAGGCAAGCCTCGGATGGTAGGCCATCCTTTCCTACCTGTCCTTTGTAAACAAAGAAGAACTTTGTATTCAGTTAGCTAAGATGGAGAACATTCTAGAAATGATCATAGCACTTGCCTCTCCAGCAAAACTTACTTTAGAGGCTAACATTAGACTTCCTCATAGTGCTTCTGCCTCTGCCACTCTCTCTGCTTTCAACTTCAAAGTAGTTATTCCTGCCTTTTTTCCTCCTTTATTTCCTTTCTTAGTTAGCTATTCAACTCATTCCCTGCAGTGCTAATTCTCAACCTAGCCATTCTTTCCAGGCCCCTGTGTTTATCTGTGATTGGTTATTGATTTCCGTTTTATCAACTAATGCAATCATGCTGAATGGTCATACATGAATTAGAGAAATTTGATATGACTTTTCTTGTTTCTGTGTTTTCTAATTCTTTTTCTTTCTCTCAGTTTCGAGTATTTACAGCTCCCTTCCATAAGGTAGGCTTTGCTGATTTCTGGCTGGCTGATCAGCTGAACAGCCTGTCAGTGATATTGATGGACCTGGAATATATGATCTGCTTCTACAGTTTGGAGCTCAAATGGGATGAAAGTAGGGGCCTGTTGCCAAATGATTCAGAAGGTAGGGTATGAATTTGCATCCATACTACTACATTCCCAGTGTAAACCAAGAAATATTGGGAAGGATAAATAAGAAAGTCAAGGACATGATGAAAACTCATATTACAGACTTAATTAAATGTACTTGGCACTCTGTTAGCAATTTCTTTATCTTAATTTGGCTTTTCAATTATGCATTAGGATTTTAGCCATCCATTTACCAAGAGAGTTACAGCTTACACTTAAAGAATTCTAAAACCATTTTTTAAAAAAATTTCTAGTACGTTGGTAGTTTATTGCAAATGCTTTAGTGCCAACAATTTTTCATCACAGTATTGCTCTGTAATGTTATGTAGCTACCAGTGATCAAAATACTTATTATTTAGAATTAGATCAAGTGCCTTGAGAAAGTTATAATTGCTTTAACTGCTTTTTAATTCTTACTGGGGTTCTTGTTTTTCTGCTCTTTTTCTCACTCTTAAGTTTATGCCAGGAGTTCAAGTCATTAAGTAACTTTGCCTTAACGACAAAGCTCTAACTTAGACTTATTATTTAATACCTGTAACACTAACAAAAGATAGTGAAGCCAGTGCCAACACATTTTTATTGATTGCTAGTGGATCATAACTTTGTTGTATGTTGACCATACTGTAATACATAACCAGAATTCAAAGAAAAGTTGATTTACCAACTCCGTTCTTCTCATTTAAAAGCACAAAGTTTGTTCTCGGTTTTTAAAAAGGGGAGCACCAGAACATGTGCTCTTGGGTGTATGATGTTATAGTGGTTTTATGTTCATGGTATTGTCCAGAGTCACTCTGATGTGTGCAAGTTTTCTTAGTGTTTCAAATTACAGAGCCAACCAGTTTTTCCCCCTTTGATTAGTATATTCATCTTCTAATTTTGTGATAGTTTTATCACACTCCAAAGAAAGTGATTGCAGGACAGATATCCATAAATCTGAGCAAGCAGACTTTCCACTAGTACCCACTACATATTTTACCTTCTCTCCTTGACTTACCTACCACTAAAACGCTTGTGAATATAATAGTTGCAAAGAAGAACATGATTCTGATTCCCCGACTTCTTGCTTTTTTGGACTTGGTAGTGGTTACACTAGATGGCTAAATGATGTGAACGAGTATCTTTTTTAACTACGATTTTTCTTCTTTGAAATCTTCACAGACCCAGGAATTTGCCACAAATATACTTATGGTGTGCGGGCCATTGTTCAGTGCATTCCTGCTTGGCTTCGCTTCATCCAGTGCCTGCGCCGATACCGAGACACAAAAAGGGCCTTTCCTCATTTAGTTAATGCTGGCAAATACTCCACAACTTTCTTCATGGTGACGTTTGCAGCCCTGTACAGCACTCACAAAGGTATTCTATGACTGACTCTGAAGAGATTTTTCGAAACCTGGATTTTTACTACTCAGATCTACTTCTTACTCTAGTTACTTTTCTGTTTGTCATGCTTTTTTTACCCACTGAAATTCCAGGTCCCTCAGTTATACCAGTCTCCTCTTAAACACAATTTTAGCCTCATCCCAATATCTACTGATAAGTACCATTGAAAAGAAGCACAATCTCCCAGAATAAGAAGGATTTGTGATGATATTTAAAAGCCTGAATTATGTTTAATGGGTTCAATCTGTGGATACCTTGGGTTTTCATTTGTTTTTAGGCTAACTCGTTCATTAATGAGGTTGGGAAATGGCTAGGTGAAAAAGAGTCCCTGTGGCAATCAAGTATATTTTTAATCGCTTTCCTTCACCAAGTAGTAAGAATTGTTTCCAGCCCATTTAACTGCAAATTGAGTTCTCTGATCCCTCTAGTTTCTCATCTCCATGGCAACCTGTTATTACTTGAGACTGCTCTTCTGTTGGGGAGAGAAAAAAAGCTTTTAAGTTCCGAGCCACATGCAGTCACTCCTTTTGAATTTTTAACCTTTTTATAAGAACTGTCAATCAACCTTACTTCCCTTTACTAAAATATATTCCTTCTTCATTTAAATCAATATCAGCCCACTCCTTAGACCCTGCATTTTCTCATTTGTGGGTGGTAAAGAAATGTTACTAATTGTAATTATTAGAGTTGTTTTTAAATACTTTGGTAAAAAATGTTTTCAGTGATTTTTTTAAATTGAGAGACTGTATTTTAGGAGTGTTTAGCCAGTACTACAAAGTTGCTACTTATCTAAAGTATGTCTGACAGTCATAAAAGATAAGGGCATTGCTTTAATAAGCCTTGAGATTTGGTCCAACAGAACATATTATGCCATACTTCCACTTTTTGTGGTACATTCTTGGGTAGAATAATATTGATAAATGTAGCCAAAAATTTTCTACCATATAGGCACTCTTGTTAAGTGATACCATTTAACTAAGTATGCCAGTGAAGGAAACACATTCCCAAAGCTCCCATAATTGTAACTCTTACTGAGGATGCTGTCTGTTAAAGCCAGGCATGCATTATGGTTATTACTAGAGAATTGATAATTTGGAAAACTGGTTTGATACATGGCATTGTAAGACTCCTTCTACTAAATCATAAAGAACCCTTTACTTTTCTTTCATCCCAAGTAAAAATGAGTAATATTTTTTGGTTGAATATTTTAGACATAACGTGTCTTTAACAGTTGATCCTCAAACAACTCAGGAGTTAAGGCTACCAACCTCCACACAGTCAAAAATCCACATATAACTTTTGACCCCCAAATTTAACTACTAATAGCTTACAGTTGACCAGAAGCCTTACTAATAGCCTTACTAATAACATAGTCGGTTAGCACATATTTGGTATGTCATATTATTGTATATAGTATTCTTATAATCAAGGAAGCTAGAGAAAAGGAAATATTATTAAGAAAATCGTAAGAAAGAGAAAATATATATACTATCATTAAGTAGAAGCAGATCATAATGAAGGTCTTCATTCTAGTCTTCTTCACATTGAGCAGATTGAGGAGGAGGCAGAAAAGGAGGGGTTCATTTTACTGTCTCGGGGTGGCAAAGGTAGAAGAAAACACATATAAGTGGACCTGCAGAGTTTAAACCTGTATTGTTTGAGGGTCAGCTGTATACTGGTAGCAATCAATAAGAAGCTGAAAATCTGAATTCCTCAAATCTATAAATGCTCCAAGCACTTCAAAAAAGTCCAAGCTAGAATAGTGAAGACAGTATTGTGTTCTTTTTTTGGTGGTGGTGGGGGGAGCCAAAGTCTTGCTCTATTGCCCTGGCTGGAATGCAGTGGCAAGATCTTGGCTTACTGCAGCCTGGAACTCCTGGGCTCAAGCAGTTTCCCCACCTCAGCTGCAGCCTGGAACTCCTGGGCTCAAGCCATTTCCCCACCTCAGCCTCCTGTGACTAGCCTGGCTTTGTGTGTGTGTGTGTGTGTGTGTGTGTGTGTGTGTGTGTCTGCTGAATCAGGGTCTCACTATATTGCCTAGGCTTGTCTGGAACTCCTGAACTCAAGCAATCCTCTGGCCTTGACCTCCAGTGCTGAAATTATAGGCATGGCCAACACACCTGGCACTATTGTGGTCTTAAGATATTTCTTGCTCATGTACTCCTTGAAAAAAATTTGTAAACTGTATTACCTCTTGGACATTTTAAGTTTATAACTGAAATTTTTCATCTTAAGTTAAATAATTGCCAAATATATCATACCTATATATATATATATATATACGTGTATATATATATATATATATATATTTTTTTTTTTTTTTTTTTTTTTTTTTAGAG
>NW_007253575.1:461785-524178 GCF_000164805.1 Carlito syrichta | reverse complement strand
GGGCTCTGGCGATCCTTCCGCCTCAGCCTTCCAAGTAGCCGGAATTACAGGCATGCGCTACCATACCCGACTGATTTTTTTATTTATTGTAGAGATGAGGTCTTGCTGCCCAGGCGGGTCTTGAACCCGCGGGCTCAGGCAATCTACTCACCTCAGCCTCCCAAAGGCGTGGAATTACAGGCTGAGCTACCGAGCCCGGCCATACCAATATATTTTAAGTATTCATATTTTAAAACAAAACTGCTAAATGTCTCTATTGTTCTATAGTCAGAAAACTTACATCTTTTATTGAATTATATTTTAATATACTGTCTTTATTTGAAATGTAATTTATTTTTATGTTTTAATGCCTTGTCTGCTACATAAATATGTAAATTGAAACTGAATTATTCTTTATTTCCTGTCACTATAAAGTGCTAAGAGATTAATTTGTTTTTTCTGTCCTGGGTTGTATTGTCATTATCCTGATTATTACCTACAGTTGATCAAAGCAACATTACAAATGTATTACAAATGTTTATAATAATTGCACATAAACATTTCTTAATGAGATAAACCTATGTTAATACTAGTCCCTTTTTCAACTATAATATAAAAAAGCCATGATAAATTTTGTAGCTAGGTAGATGAGAGTAGAAGTTTTGTTGTTGCAGTGCCACTCAATTTTATGAGTTGAATTATTTGCCCCAGAAATCTCATAGTTATGAGTTATTTACCAATTATTTGTCCAAAATTATTTGTCCAAAAAAGTTACATAGTGGTCTATCATCAGTAATTATTTTTAGTGATTAAATTTTCTTTGTTGAAAGCAAAGAGTTGAAAATAAACTGAATAAAGCAAATAATTGAACATAAACTGAATGAAGTAAATGTACTTTTGAAAAAATCCTGGAATTGCAGATTACACGCATCCAGTTTATAGAGACTATCTGCAGTATATATATAGGAGAGGAAAAAGAGTGTTAAATTGTGAAAAAGTAAGTAGACAGTGGTGGGGCTTGGTCTTCTGGGCTGTGGAAAGGTAAACATATGGGGAATCTAATGAAAGAAAAATGTTATTTAATAAGGTTTGTTATGCAGACCAAGTGGGTGCCACCTCACCTCCATGGATAAGAGTCATCTCTGGTGATTAAGAGCTACCCTCCTCTTCCAGGTATGGGAGAGAAAGACACCTTTACAAATGGAAATTTATGTTACCTTTACAAATGGAATGTATACCCTGCTTTTACACACAGAAAGAGAAGGCAGAGAGATTTTCCTGCATCTGCTATTTCTCAGTTGCTTTCAGATCAAAATAATCTTTATGCCAAAGTGGCATATTTTGGGGTGGTGTATTCTGATTCTCTTCAAGCTCTTACTGGGAAACCAGTCAGCCAAACAGGAAAAGTTTTGACTTCAGATTAACATATTTATACATATATTCCTATGTAAGCATCTCATTCCTTAATTCTGATTCTGAGGAGTATGAGCAGGTAGATAAACAGGCAGAGCAATCATGCATTCAGCAAGTATTTATTAAGAGTATTTTGTGTAACAGACTGTGGCGAGAAATTAAAAATAGAGCAACAACACAATTCCTGCCCTCAATAGTTTATACTCTAATAGGGGAATAGACAAGTAAAAAGGTATTAATTGGTTGCACAGTAGTGTCAATATACTTAACACTACAGAACTATACACTTAGAAATGGCTAAAACAGTAAGTTTTGCTTTCACCAGTTTTTTTTTTTTTAAGTATTAAAATAGAGTATAAAGAGATAAGCATGGTACCAGAAAAACTGCCTCAGGATGGGAGGGTTGGAGAAGTCTTCTGTGAGGTGGCGTCAGGTTACATTATATTAAGTTAAAGGGGTTCTAGTTATCCTCTTATGTGCCTTGCCCAAGGCCATGTGGTTTCCCAGATCTTTTCTTCAATGTAAGGGTTTTGTTTTGTTTTGTTTTTTCCTTTAGACAAAGCCACATCTTTAGAGTGGAGATAATAGTACCTACTCTGCTTCACATGTTTGTTTTAAGAATTAAATAAGGAAGTGCACATGCAATCACCTTATGAACTCTAACGCTACATAAGTAGAATTTATAATAAAAATGAAATACAATTTCCTTTGATAACTAGAGCTGGTATATGTGTATCTTCTTTACAGAGTCCTTTAAAGGGAAACTGTTAGTTGTGATCAACTTGGGGTTGGGAGGATTACACAGGGCAAGTGTCAGGAATGTTTCTTTTTTGGCTTTTTGCCCTCGTAACATAGCTATTTACTCACTAAGCACAATTCATGAGCCTACAGTCAAATTTAAAAAACAAGAAAAAACACTTTTTAGAGGAACCGTTGGTCATACATCTTAATCATATACATTTTTTAATGTTTTTAAGTCTTAAAACAATTTTAATGTTTTTAAAAATACTTTATATAGTTTCTACATATTAAATCTTTATATAACTTTTTTTTTTAACCAAAAAGCCTGAAACAGAGGGGAAAAAATTGGAAAGATAACTCAAAGGAGCCAATGACAGAAAATTTGACGTTGAGTGTTAATCAAAAGTAAAATTAGATTTATAACATTTTCTTAGACAATATTCCAAGAAAAAAAATTTTTTAAATGCACTTTAGGTCAGGCTCAGTGGCTCAGCCTGTAATCCCAGCACTTTGGGAGACCAAGGCAAGTGGATTGCCTTAGCCTGAGGGTTCAAGACCAGCCCGGGCAACTTGGTGAGACCTTGTCTCTACAGTAAATAAAAAATTAGCCAGGCGTGGTAGCGCACACCTGTAGTTCTGGCTACTTGGAAGGCTGAGGAAGAAGGATCACTGGAACCTAGCAAGTCGACGCTGGAGTTGCCGTGAGTGTGCCACTGCACTCTAACCTGGGTGACAAAGTAAGACTCCAACTCAAAAAAAAATGTACTTTAGAAATAATCATTGAGCCAAAAGAATAGATTCAATATGGTTAATTAGATAAATACTTTTTCGTTAAATGTATATGTGCTATTGAAAAGGATAAATTTTAGTGAGGCAGAGAATAAAAGATGGTAAGGTAACCTTGTTCAGGCTCTGAGATGTGAGTCTTTTAAAAGAACTAGTCTGCATGAGTTACCATGGCAACAACATTATATTAGGGGCATTTTCAAGATTGTTTCAAAGTGTCTTATGTCATGCTGCATGGTATGTAAAAATGGCGATTTAAGAGTTAACTCTACCTATAATCATTTTTTGAAAAGTGAGGGGGAGGAGGTTGAAGGTTTCCGCAGCTCATTTTAGGGAACTTAAGTATGATAATATTGCAGCCAACTTTTACTTGTATTTTAAAAAGAAACACCTTTGAAATATTTTAGTATATTTTCTATCATTGATTTTTAGAAACAAAGGAATTTAGCTAACAATGTCTGTATTTTACAAATTCACATTTCATTACATAACTAAATTCGAAAGCAACTCCTACAAGTGTTTGTTGGGCTTGAGATTGGAGGAGGCAAGAAAGTGTTTTAAATGGTTTTTGTATGTCCTTGAGGTTTCTTGGCTTCAGCAAGAAATAGCCTGTGGGAGGTACCATAATAGAAAAGGCCATTATGTTGTTATTTCTCACTGGTTGTTGAGGGAGAGCGTTTCATTGGATTTTTCTATTTTTCATTTCTAGTTTGTAACATTCTAAAATATTCATGAGTTTTTAGTGGGTTTAGCTTTTTGTTATTCTCTGACTATATGGAGGGAAAAAAATTCTTTGAAAAATACTTCATCATATTTTACTTTAGACTTTTTTGTTAGCATTTGCTTTAAAAGCATCTGCTATTAGACTTTTAAAAATAATTGGGAAAACAAGATACTCTCTCTTCACTTAGAGCTCATTTATGTCTGCAGGGTTAGTTGTTTCCAGTGTCCAGATCCCTCCTAGGGCCCTTCTTGTTTAACATTCTCTACTGGGTGCTGTGCCCCTTCATGAGGAGTTCTTCACAGTAGTTCAGTGCCTTCAGTGCAGTCGTTTTTTTCATCGAGTGAGCACACATAGTCCTGAGTGCTTCCTCTCTGGGGTATGGCCAGTTGGTTACCCTCTTTCTACCCTGAATAATAGACTGTTTTGCCAGAATTTCCAAATTTCAGTCTTGTAATACTATAATAGAAACAGTAATTGTTTTCTAATTCTCTCGGAAATGTTCCATTAGCTTATTTTTTAAAAAGACAGTTAAAAAACTCATGTAGATAAATGCTAACATTCTTGGCTTACTATTGAAGCAACTCCAGTCCTTAACCCTTTTGAGCTTAATATATTTCTGCTGTAATTTCCCTAGCCTAACTAATACTATAGAAAAGAAGTTGAGAATTTATCTTGTCAATATTGTCTTAAGACATGATGATACCATAAAACCAAATGTGAGATTTTTTTTTTCTGATTCTTTTCTTCAGGGACAGGGTATGCTCTATCACTAAGGCTAGAATGTAGTGGCACAATCATAGCTCACTCTAACACTGAAATCCTGGGCTCAAGCAACCTTCCACAGTCTCCCAAGTAGCTAGGACTATAGGCGTGTACCACCATGCCTGGATAACTTTTTATTTTATTTATTTATTTATTTCTTTGTTTGTTTGTTTGTTTATTTATTTATTTATTGAGTTGGAGTCTCAATTTGTCGCCCAGACTGGGGTGCAGTGGCCGCTCCCGGCCACCGCAGCCTCGACCTGCTGGGCTCCGGCGATCCTTCCGCCTCAGCCTTCCAAGTAGCCGGAATTACAGGCATGTGCTACCATGCCCGGCTGATTTTTTGATTTATTGTAGAGATGAGGTCTCGCTGCCCAGTCAGGTCTCGAACCTGCGGGCTCAAGCAGTCCACTCACCTCAGCCTCCCAAAGGCGTGGGATTACAGCCTGAGCCACCAAGTCCGGCCTGGATAACTTTTTAAATTATTTTGTAGGGACAGGGTCTTGCTGTGCTGCCCAGGCTGGTCTCAAACTCCTGGCCTCAAGTTTTTCTCCATCCTCAGCCTCCCACTGGGATTACAGATGTGAACCATTGCACTGGGCCTTTTTCTGGTTATTAATTTAAATTGCTTTTAAAATATTAATTATGACTTTGAATAAATTAAATATCCTTTGTCTCTTCTTTGTTATCTAAAAAGATAGGCTTTTAAAAAAATAGCAAGTATGCTCGTACCCTGATACCATTCGGGTAGTCTCGTCTCTAGTAATCTTTGTTTTACAACTGATAGATATAGTTACTACTGTGATATAAATTATGTTGCTTTTGAAACACTTGTGCACAGAAGTTTAAAGTGTAAAAATAGCCTGTACTATTTAATTGCTTGGAAGTTGGAAGAGGATCTGTGGTGTTTAAAAGAAGCAAAGTTGCAAATTATTTAGGAATTCAGTTTATAGAACAATTTAATTGGAAATAAATTTAAAGACAAAATTGCTTGAAAATATAATCTTAAATTTTCGTTTACATATTCTTTTATAATTGTATGTAATTTTACATGAGAATGCTATAGTGAAAAGTATAAACGTCAAGGAATGTTATTGTGTCTGGTATTTTTAGCAAAAAGAAAAGAAAGAGAAAAACAGGCAAATATACTACAAGGTCTTGAGTTCCTGCTAAGTGTATGGCACTCCAGGGAACATAACAATAGATTATATGTGAATCTCTTTCTCTTAAAATTTTATAGCACAATACAATAATACTTATTAGCTGTTGCTATATAATAAACCAACCCAAAACTCAGTAGTTTAAAGCAGCTATAACTTATTCTTGCTTATGCATGTCTAGGTCAGCTGGGAATTGACTGGGCTGGTCTCGGCTGGATAGTACTGCTTCAGGCTGCTGTCCTTGCTGGGCTTGGCACCAACCTTGGCAGGTTGGGTTTGGGTCTGTTCCATGTGTGTTCATTCTGGGGCCCCAGCAGAGGGAGCATCATTTACCCAGGGGAAACTCTTCACATGGCACTCACTTTAAGCTTCTGCTTGCTCCAAAGGCTCATGTGACTGCCAAGCCAAAGCAAGTCATGTGACCAGGCCCCAAGGACTTCTGCCCATCCTGAAGCTAAAACAAGTCCAAACCCAGCATTCATGGGGCAAGAAAGTATATTCCTGCCACGGAAGCAGGGATAGGCTGAAAGATAGAATATTTTTGAACTGTAATCTGATCTACTATGATATGGAAGACAATTTAAACCAATACATTTTTTAAATTGGCAAAGGATGTAAACAGTTAATCTTGTAGAATAAATAAACTTAGCTAATAAACTTGAAAATTTTTTCACTTCACTAAAAATTAAAAGATACTATTATTGAGTCAAAGAAATGATGATGCTCATTACTAGCAAGTATATGGAAAGACAAACATTCATTCTGTTGGTAGAGTATACATTGGTAAGCCATTTGGTAATTCCATAAAGAGCCTTAAATCATTCATACCTTTTGACCTAGTAACTCCTTTTTTATTACTTTTTCCTCAGTAGAAAAGTTGCACAAATGAATGTATCTTCACAGCATTATAGCCTAAAAAACTGAAATAGTCTAACAGATGCCCAGCAGTAGGGGAATAGTTGTTACTTATAGTAGTTATATGGTACATGAAATATTATACAGTGACTTGTCAAAAGTAATATAAAACACCTGCAAATAGTATATGAGAAATAGTGATATTATTAAAATCATTAAATATCAGATGGTAAGCATTTAATCTGCTTAATAGTAAATCCCTTTCCATAACTTTTTATTAATATGGGTCAGACACTATTTTAAGCATTTAACATGTATTAATTCATTTAATGCCCACAGCAACCCTAAGATGTTATCAGGATTATTACTGAAGGCAGACTAGGGTGATCAGATACCAAGGGAGTGGGGAAGTTTCCTCCAAACTGATTTAGTAAGATTCTTGCTACAACTGCGTGATGCAGGCTCCACAAGGGCAGGCACCAAGGTCAAAACCTTAAGGGCTGAGAAGAGTCTGACCAGAGTTCGCTCAAGGAAAGAGTCTTTGTCAGAGGCAAGCATTTGATCTTCAATTACAGGTTAGGAAATTGAATACAAGAGAGATTAAGTTACTTGCTAAAGTCACACAGCTAGGAAGTGGAGTTCGAACCTAGGATATGAATCCGAATACAGAGAGTAGGTGACAGAGCTAGAATTCACACCCAGATCTTGTAGTTATTTTTATTCTACCATATTATAGATTGCTCTGAGCTCTTCCTAGTGCTAAATCGTAGTAAACAGAAAGATCAGATAGGGCAGTGTGCTGTCATTTTAAGTGCCAAATTTATGTTTGGGAAAGCACAAAGTTACATTGAACAAGAATAATTCAAACTGTACTTTTAAGGGGATGGATCCATTTTCTGATCCTTTGGTCCTAATGGACACATTCAAGGAAAACTGCAGAGATTGCCAGGAACTGGCTATTTCATATTAATAGTTACACATTTTTATTATTAGGAAAATGTGGAGTCAGTCCAAATATAAAAATAGTTTCTGCCAGAAAATCTAAAGTCATTCTTGAACTAGAGGGAAACAAAAACTATCATATTAATATTGTTTCAAGTGATGGGGGAATAGTTTGACATGATTAATTTGCTTAGAGTTGTATTTTTTAAAGGGTTTTTAATACACTTCTTAAGAAAGATCAGGGTTAATTAGGGTATTTGTTAAAGCTGGCTGGCTATTTTCTTAATATATATTGGTGGGTTTTTTTGTTTTTGTTTTTGTTTTTGAGTTGGGAGTCTCACTCTGTTGCCCAGACTGGAGTGCATTGGCACACTCCCAGTAACCGCAATCTCAACCTGCTGGGCTCTGGTGATCCTTCTGCCTCAGCCTTCTAAGTAGCCAGAACTACAGGCATGCACTACTATGCCTGGCTAATTTTTTATTTATTGTAGAGACGAGGTCTCGCCAAGTTGCCCTGGTGGGTCTCGAACCTGCGGGTTCAGGCATTCCACTCGCCTCAGCCTCCCAAAGTGCAGGGATTACAGGCTGAGCCACCAAGCCTGGCCTTAGTATATATTGTTAATAAACAAAGAATGTTGTCAGCATTTTTCTTAGAATATAATGAAGAAAGACCAGTGAGCTAATACTTAATTTCATCGGTACTTTAAATGAGGTATAAAATAGGGTGTTCATGAGAATTTTTAGAGCAAAGAAACTTTTCTTATACCACAAGCTGTATTTTCTTCACATACTTAAAAAAACAGTGCTATATGAAGGAAAATAAAACATCTACCTACAGTTTAATTATCTCATTGATAATTAGCACTTACATTTCTTTGTTCTCATGCGGGGTTCTCAGGGCTTTCTCTAAATACTTTTTAGTTGCCTCTGGATAAAACCCTAGAGCATATTTCTTTTGATGGCAGAATTATACTTCTTGTAACTGTTTTATGCTCATCAGGAAGTCTTCTCAAAGGAAATGAACATCTACCGAACGAAGAGGAATATGGAAGCCTGTACAACTCATGTCATAGCTAGTGTAGACTGAATCACTGAAGAAAGTTGGGCAAAAAGCCCAGGATCTGTTATATATCCTTTCTTCTCACTTACAAACATTTGACTAATTTTGTTTCCTTCAGTTCCTCAAGAACTGAAACAAAATTGATATTTTAAATTAATTTCTTAAATCTTCCATGAAATTTCATATTGCAGGAAGTGGCATTTCTTTACCTAGAGAAGCCAGATATCTCCCTCTGTTCAATTTAATCAAATCCTGTGCCAATAAGAATTTTTAAAGCACCATCTGAAAGGCATTTTTTGTGTTGAGAGTGAAAACATGGGCTTGGATTTAAGCAAACTAAGACTAGGTTAATTTAGCCACTTACTAATGATGTCACCTGAGAAAGTGACTAGACATCTTTAAGTGACTAGACGTCTTTAAGTAAAAGTAAAGTTGAGATAGTAATTCCTGCCTTATAAATTTATTGTGAAGATTAGATTTTGTAAGTTTACACTATAATTGGTGGTGATTGATAATTGATAATCCTATTTGAAAACTAATTTCAAAATCAATTTTGTTTCAATTCCTGAGGAACTGAAGGAAACAAAATTAGTCAGATGTTTGTAAGTGAGAAGCAAGGATATATAACAGATCATAGACTTTTTGCCCAACTTTCTTCAGTGACAAAAGTGGGGGAAAACCCACGTGCAAAGGGCTTTTAACTACAACTATGGAGAATTCTAAATAATGGTGAGTAAATATCTAGATTAAATGGACAATCTATTCTTAGGAAATTATAAGTTAGCAAAATAAATTCAGGAAGACTTAGAAACCTAAATTATAGACTAACAACTATCACAGGAGTAGGGAAAGTTATCAAAGTTTCAGGCCAAATGTTTTCACAATTGAAACTTTGTGAAACCTTTCAAATCTTTAGGGAATAGTCTGTGCCATTTAAACTATTTAAAAGCTTAAAAGAAGGAAAACTTTTTTCTCTTCATAAAACGAGCATAATTTTGAAAAAGATCACACTATTCAATAAAACTACAGTCTAATGTTACTTATTAGTATACATACACAAATTCTTCTTTTTGACATAATAATCCTATTTGTGGGGTACATAGTGATGTTTTGATGCATGTGATCAGATCAGGGTAATTAGCATATTCATCATCTCAAACATTTATCATTTCTTTGTATTGAGAACATTCAGTATTCTCCTTCTAACTATTTGAATCTATATATTATTGTCAACTGTATTCATCCTACAGTGGTATAGAACACTAGGACTAGGTTGGGCACAGTGGCTCATGCCAGTACCTGTAATCCCAGCACTTTGGGAGGCGGAGGCAAGAGAATTGCCTGAGCTCATGGGTTCAAGATCAGCCTGGGCAATATGGTGAGACCTCATCGCTACAATAAATCAAAAATTTACCCGGGCATGCTGGCACATACCTGTAGTTCCAGCTACTTGGAAGGCTGAGATAGGATCACTGAACCCAGCAGGTCGAGGCTGCGGTGGCTGTGAGTGTGCCTTTGCACTCCAGCCCGGGTGACAGAGTGAGACTCTGACTCAAAAAATAGAACACTAGGACTTATTCCTCCTATCTAGTTGTAATTTTGTTTCCTTTAACACAGGGGTCCTGAATTCCCACAGCGGATTGTTACTGGTCTCGGGCCTATTAGGAACTGGGCCACTTAACAGGAGGTGAGCGGCCAGGTCAGTGGAGTTCTGCCTCCTGTTAGATCAATGGCAGCATTAGATTCTTCTAGGAGCACAAACCCTATTGTGAACTGTGCATGCCAGGGATCTAGTTCGCATGCTCCTTATTTATCTAATGACTAATGATCTTGAGGTATAGCTGAGACAGTGATTAGCAGTAAGGTTTGACTGCACATCTCCCCCACCGATCTGTGGAAAAATTGTCTTCCCATAACTGATCCCTGATGCCATAAAGGTTGGGGACCACTGCTTTAACACATCTCTCTGTGTCCTTGCCTTTCCCTTCCCAGTCCCTAGTATCCTCTATTGTATGTTTTTTGTTTTTTGGAGTTGGAGTCTCACTCTGTCACCCAGACTGGAGTGCAGTGGCCGCTCCCAGTCACCGCAGCCTCTACCTGCTAGGCTCCGGCAATCCTTCCGCCTCAGCCTTCCAAGTAGCCGGAATTACAGGCATGTGCTACCACGCCCGGCTAATTTTTTGATTTATTGTAGAGATGAGGTCTTGCACCCGCAGGCTCAGGCAGTCCACTCACCTCAGCCTCCCAAAGGTGCGGGATTACAGGCTGAGCCACCGAGCCCAGCTTATTGTACGTTTTAATCTATGAGAACAACTTTTTTTAGCTTCCACATATGAGTGAGAACATGTGGTATTTAACTTACTGTTCCCAGCTTATTTCACTTAACATAATGTTCTCCAGTTCCGTCCATGCTACCACAAATGACAGAATTTCATTCTTATTATGGCTGAATAGTATTCCATTGTGTATATATACCATATTTTTCTTTATACGTTTATCTATTGTTAGACATCTAGGTTGATTTCATATCGAGGCTGTTGTGAATAGTGTGCAGTAAACATAGGGGTGCAGGTATCTTTTCAATATATTGATTTCTTTTCCTTTGCTTAGCCATATGATCGTTAGATCATATGGTTATTATTTTTTGGTTTTTTTTGAGTTGGAGTCTCACTCTGTCTCCCAGACTGGAGTGCAGTAGCCGCTCCCGGCCACTGCAGCCTCGACCTGCTGGACTCCGGCGATCCTTCCGCCTCAGCCTTCCGAGTAGCCGGAATTACAGGCATGCGCCACCACGCCTGGCTGATTTTTTGATTTATGTAGAGATGAGTTCTCACCAAGTTGCCCAGGCAGATCTCGAACCCGCGGGCTCAGGCAATCCACTCACCTCAGCCTCCCAAAGCGCGGGATTACAGGCTGAGCCACCGAACCTGGCTTATTTTTGTAGTTTTTTAGGAACCTCCTTACTGCTCTCCATAGTGACTGTCTGTAATTTTCCTACCAATAGTGTAAATGTTCTTAATAAAATGTTCAGAGCTTGAACCCAGCAATAAATTTATAAGAATAATATACCATGACTAAGATACTTTAAGAATGCAAAGACAGTTCAATACTAGGAAACCTTACAAATTAGATTTTACTATATCACTAGATTGGAGGAGAAAATCCATGTGGTCATCTCAGTAGATGCCAACAAGCTATTTATTGAAAAAATAAGAATATGAGACTATTTCTTAAATATAGCAAATACTACACACACACCTACACCTGTTAATCTATATCTTAGACCAATAGCTAGAATCATAACTGAAGGTAAAATAGCAGAGACATTCTCATTAAAATCTGAACTAACATAAAGATGTCTGCAGTCATCACTATTATTTAATATCCTTCTGACCTTACTGTTATACAATAAAATGAAAAGAAAAAATAGTAAAAATTGTTAAAAATAAAAATAAAGTCTCAACCATTTATAATGTGATTATCCAAAGTTCTCACTTTATTTTCACATTTATGAATTTTATAGTGAGCATGAAATTATTTTATAAATAGGAAAAATAGTTATTTTTATATTTTTTAAAAAAGGGGATTGGCCTAGACTTTCCAAGCTCTTTATATTCTATTATTCAAATATAGCTATTTGCAAATATGTCACACATTGGCAGATATTATTTTATTTTGAACCAGATACCAACCCTGAAGGAAAGCAGAACAGATGCTATTCTCATTTTGCTTGCTCAAGATCACATGACAATAAGTAGCAAAAACAGAATTCTCAGTCTTTGAATCCATTCCTTTTTCTACTCTAAAAAGTTATTTCCAGCAAGGCAGTATATGCTGTAATGTTGTGATCAAGTTTTGATGTTTATGTGAATCACCTTGGATGCTTGCTTTAAAATGCATTATCTTGGATCCTACCTTCAGTCTAATTTAATAGGATTAGGGTGAAGATCCAAAAGTCTTCATTTTTAATATGTACCTCTTGGTGTTTCTGCTAAAGGTAATTCACTGACCACACTTTAGTAAATATTAATAAAATGTAAACGACAGGTTATAAACAGATGTGGTGTTGAGCAAACACAGAGGCAAGTAAAACTGGGTTTGAATACTGCTTCCTCCTACCATACTACTTGTATGATCTTAGGCAATCAAGCAATGAATGGTAGAAAGTCAATAAAGCATATTAGGAAAGAGCATGGACTTTGAATCAGTGAATCTTGGGCATGTTATTTATCAGTAGTACTCACTTCATAAGGTTTTCAGGACATATGTGTAGAATTCCTTGGGAGGGAATGAGAAAGCAGAACAGAGGCAGTCAAAAAGTGTTACTCTAATGCGGTGGTCCCCAAACCCTGGGCTGCACCCTGGGCCTGTAAGGAACAGGGCCACACAATAGGAGGTGAGCTGTGGGTGAGCAGCTCCGCCTCTCGTTAGATAAGCAGCTGCTCATTGGATTCTCATTGGAAAGCAAACCCTATTGTGAACTGCGCGTATAAGGGGTCTAGGTCCTAGGTTGTCAACTCCTTATGAGAATCTAATGCCTGGTGATCTGAGATGGATCTGAGCCTTGACTGCACAAACCACCTCCCCCAGTGAAAAAATTGTCTTTCACACCTGTAATATCAACACTTTGGGAGGCTGAGGTGGGAGGATTGAGCCCAAGAGTTCAAGACCAGCCTAGGTAACATAGTGAGACTGCATCTCTACAAAAAAAGTCAGCCTGGTGCAGTGGCACGTGTCTGCAGGCGCAGCTATCCAGAGACTGAGGTGGAAGGATCACCTAAGCCTCTAAGCCCAGGAGGTCAAGGCTGCAGTGAACTCTGATTGTGCCACTGAACTCCTGCCTGGGTGACAAAGTGAGATCCTGACTCAAAATTTTAAAATAGGAAAAAGAAAATATTGATATGAACTCCTGGTTTTTAATGTAAATGGATAACTAACTTTAGATTTGTGTGTATATATGTGTATAGATGTGCACACATAAATATCTATCATCTATTTTTTAAATTTCCTGGCTTTATCTACACAGAGTACCTGGAGGTAAAGACACCCCAGTAGCAATGAGCATACCTAGCATCCACATCTTGACTTTTACACATCATTCTTTATTCAAATGAAATAGAACTCCTTCAAGAAAGGACTGATTCCAGGGTATGGTAGGTTTAAAACTGACTCAATCAAAGATATCCACATCTTGACTGGGCTCGGTGGCTCAACCTGTAATCCAGCACTTTGGGAAACCAAGGCAAGTGGATTGCCTGAGCCTGTAGGTTCAAGACCAGCCCGGGCAACTTGGCAAGACTTTGTCTCTAAAATAAATAAAAAATTAGCCATGCTCTACAATAAATAAAAAATTAGCCAAGCATGGTAGCATGTGCCTGTGGTTCTGGCTACTTGGGAGGCTGAGGTGGAAGGATTGCCAGAGCCTAGCAAGTCGATGCTGGGGTGGCCATGAAGTGTGCCACTGCACTCCAGCCTGGACGATGGAGTGAGACTCCAACTCAAAAAAAAAGATATCCATATCTTGATCTCTAGAACCTGTAAGTTTTACATAATTTGGAAAGAGGATTTTTGCAGGTGGTATTTTAAAATTAAGGATTTTAAAATGAGATTATTCTGGATCATTCAGTTAGGCCCTAAATACCATCACAAATGTCATAAGAGAGAGACTCCCTCTGGAGGTTACAGACAGAAGAGGAGGAAACAAACAGTGTGACCAAAAGAAAGAAAGGGAACCAAAGAATTCCCCATCAACAGAAAGATTTTATGTTTCTCCTGTCAGGTTTTATTCCTTTTAAAGTCGTTAGAGGCTATTTAAACTTTTTATTTTTAATTAACTCTCAAGGTGAATTGATATTGCAATTGATGAGATGGATTCTAGAGTATATATCTGAAGGGTGTTTCCTAAGTACTGACCAGTCCTTTCGGTAGAGTTTGGGATCGTGCAGGTTTTACCCTACTTCTAAAAATATTCAGTTTGAAAGAAGAAGTATCAGATGAAGGTTTATATTAAAAGGTATCACAGTTTTGGGCTGCTTCACTCTGAAATTAAGAATTGTTTAAGATGGGTTTTTAGATCTGATGTGTTATGCTGGTGTAGAATATTGGCAGGCTATGTGAAAAAAACATGGAAGAGATTTTTGGCTTTCCCTCTCTGTGTGCCTGTCTTCTATTATATTTATTCTCACTCCCTTATTTTTAGGTTTGCTAGCTAACCATAATGTGGAATATATATTGTTGTTATTTCTTGCATTTCTAGATTACATCTTTGTGATTTACATTTATTTTATATTCAACTCTAATTATTCTGTATTATAGCTGCTTAAAGATGTACTCCAATCTTATTTACATATTTAAATGACTATAATTTTAGCTTGTGTTTATGACTTAACTTTCTTAAGTGCAATTAAGAAAAGAGTTTCTACCCATATGTATGTAATACCTGAAGCTTTCACAAAATGAGCAGTTGAGACATTGTCAAAAATGTATAATCCTAGCTGGGCACAGTAACTCATATCTGTAATCATAGCACCTCAGGAGGCCAAGGCAGGAAGATCACTTGAGGCTAGGACTTTGAGACAAGCCTGGGCTAATAGCCCATGTCAGACAACAACAACAAAAAATAGCCAGGCATGGTGGTTCTCACCTTTGGTTCTGGCTACTCAGGAGGCTGAGATGGGAAGATTGCTTGAGGCTACAGTAAGCTATGATTGCACCACTGCATTCCAGCCTGGGTAACAAGAGTTATACTCTGTCACTAAAATGAAGTAAAATGCCTAAGATCCTTATATTCCTTTTTAACATGATTGTGGTTGATAGCATTCCATTTAATTAAATTAATGCAATTATGTGTCTTTCAGGAGAGAAGGCAGAAACACATAGTTAATCTGCTCCATAATTATTGATAGTACTAAAGGAATGGGAAAGCCAGAAATACATCTTTGTTTTTTTGTTTTTTGTTTTTTGTTTTTGAGTCGAATTTTCACTCTGTCACCCAAGCTGGAGTACAGTGGCACAGTCATGGCCACCACAGCCTCGACCTGCTGGGCTGAGGCAATCCTTCCGCTTCAACCTTCCAAGAAGCTGGAACTACAGGCATGCACCACCACACCCAGCTAATTTTTTTATTTATTGTAGAGATGATTTATTATCTCACCATGTTGCCTAGGCTGGTCTCGAACCTATGAGCTCAGGCAATCCTCTCACCTCTGCCTCCCAAAGTGCTGGGCTTATAGCTGTGAGCCACTATACTCAGCCTGAAATACATCTTTTTTAGTGAAAACATCAAAATTTCATGTAACTCATGAATTGAAGAGGAAAGCAACTAGATGGCACAACTGGTTTAAAGGAGAGGTTAAAGACAAATTTATATGGAGTAAAGGAATGTTGCAATCCATTTACAATGGACACAAACTGGCTTGTTCTCTGGAGGTGGACTGGGGCATAGGAGGGTGTGAGGTGGCATCTGTTGAACCTCCATCAGACAGAATTTATTTGCATGTCTGTAGACAAAAATTACTTGCCTTTACCCACAATTTACAGAGTTGTGAAGTAACTCCAAGACAAGGCCCAGACTCTGTAGAAACATGACCTAGAAAGGTATTCTGTAAACAATGCATAGTTTTCCACTGGAAATGCTCAGTAATTGTTTTGCTTATTCCAGAGTCTTAACTTTTTCTTACAGCCATAAAATTTACTACAAAAATGTTTCCAAAGTTATTGATCAAATGTGTGACAGTAATTTTTAAAAGTAAACCTTTACACATATACATAAGAACATTGGAAAAGACTCTGATGATCTCTCAGATCATTGGAAGTAAGTCTGACATAGCAAATGAAAATTTGCTCAAATTCCATTTAAAGAGTGGAAACCCTCAATGATGTTATTGATTCTTGACCCTCCTGGGCAACTTGCTGAGACCTCATCTCTACAATAAATAAAATTAGCTGGGCGTGGTAGCACACACCTGTAATTCCAGCTACTTGGAAGGCTGAGGTGGAAGGATCGCCGGAGCCCAACAGGTCGAGGCTGCAGTGGCCAGGAGCGGCCACTGCACTCCAGTCTGGGCGACTGAGTGAGACTCCAACTCAAAAAAAAAAAAAGAGAATCACTGAAAAGATCATGTTGTTATCAAGGAGCCAGTAAATAAGAATCTATATGAATAATAAAGTAAATATAAATAGTTTAGTAATTGAATTACCTTCTTGATTACATCTGTCACAGCTATTTTATGCAACAAACATTTACAAAACACATTCAATGTGTCTGGGACTACTAAATGCTAGGCATATAGAGATGAACATGATATATCTTTAGAACTTCCTCTTGGCAACTCATTGTTTAGTAAGAGAGACAAATTACAGTAGAAGATAGAAGCACAGTAATATTGTATTATTGGGAGTATATGGGGTATGAGATAGTTTGGGATACGAAGTGGTTAACTCAATCAAGGTTTTGAGGAGCATCCAATTTTGGGGTTTTTTTTCATTAAAATTTTTATTTTGAGGTAGTTATAGATTCACATGCAGTTGCAAGAAATAATACAGAGAGATCCCATATGCCCTTCACATTGTTCCCCCAATGGTAACATCTTATAAAAATATAGTACAGTATCACAACCAGGTTATTGACATTGATACAGTCAAGATACAGGACATTTTCATCACCACAAGAATCCCTCTTATTGCCTTTTTGTACAGTATTCTGCTCAGCCCGTATCCATGGCTTCTCTTTCCACAGTCATTTACCCGTGGGTAGCCGCAGTCTGATCATAATACACATGTTGAGACAGAGAGAGACCACATTCACATAACTTGTATTACAGTATATTGATGTAATTGTTCTCTTTTATTATTTGTTATTGTTGTTAGTCTCTTACTATGCTTAATTTATAAATTTGTCATAATGATACTATCCACTGTTTCAGGCGTCCACTGGAGTTCTTGGAATGTGTGCCCCATGGCTAAGGAGGAACTATTGTATTGATATATGAGGACATAGGTCTTCCATTTTATTCATGTTTTCTGTTGGTTTTCTCTGATTTTTGGTTTCTCTGTTTTATTTTCCCTGGATTCTGTGGACTACTTGAATATATTTTTAAATTCCATTTTGATTTGTCCATAGTGATTTTAGCATAACTCTTTGTTTAGCTGTTTAAGTGATTGCTCTAAGTGTGTGAGATATACAGATACATAGAGAGAGATTTTTAAAATGACTTTATGCATTTATTTCTTAATTAGAGATCAGAAGATCTATGTTGGTGGCTAGGATTTTCTTCTTTATTTCAGTAGCTTTAGGTCAGGGATGTCCAACCTTTTGGCTTCCCTGGGCTGCATCAAGTAAAAAGGAATTGTCTTGGGCCATATATAAATTATATAATATAGTTAGTGTATATGTATAATAAGACTTACTTTGTTTTTGTTTTTGTTTTTGTTTTCATTTTGGGGCTTTTTTTGTTTTGTTTTGGTTTTTTTGAGTTGGAGTCTCACTCTGTCACCCAGACTGGAGTGCAGTGGCCGCTTCCGGCCACCGCAGCTTCTACCTGCTGGGCTCCGGCGATCCTTCCGCCTCAGCCTTCCAAGTAGCTGGAACTACAGGCGTGTGCTATAATGCCTGGCTAATTTTTGATTTATTGTAGAGATGAGGTCTCGCCAAGTTGCCCAGGTGGGTCTTGAGCCCGCGAGTTCAGGCAGTCCACTCACCTCAACCTCCCAAAGCCCTGGGATTACAGGCTGAGCCACCGAACCCAGCTAAGACTTATTTTGTAAATATTTTTATTATAAAGTTTAGAAAAATGAGAACAATATAGAACTAATGGGAAATTTGACCTTGTTTTTGTAAAACTAATCTATCAATGTCTGGTTTAATGAAAGTGATCACAATTCTTAGATCTCAAGGTGCTTGTCAGAAATGTTTGTTTGAATTTTGTTCTTCGTGTGCTTCATAATTGAAAACAGCTGCACACAAATGTATGTGCTGCCAAAAGGTGATGTCATGAATAAGGCATGATTGTGAACTTCAAAAATGGAACTATGCATGGGGTCACGAAGAAAATAAATGCTAAAAAACACATGATGTCAAAAGATTTTGTAGGACTGCGTACAGCCTGCCAACTGTGGGTTGGACGTGCCTGCTTTAGGGGGTACAAATAGTTTTTGGTTACATGGTTGCATTGTATAGTGGCCAAGAAGTTTGAGCTTTAAGTGTGCCCGCCACCCCCACCTGTGCATATTGTACCTGGTAGGTGATTTTCCATCCCTCTGCCCCTTCCCCACCCCCAGACTAAGTTGCCAGTGTCCATGATACCATTCTCTGTTCCTTTGCAGATCCTTAGTTTAGCTCCCACTTACAAGTAAGAACATACAGTGTTTGATTTTCTGTTCCTGTTTAAATTCACTTAGGATGATGCTTTGATCCAAGTTGAGGCAAAAGACATGTTTTCATTGTCTACTGATCAGCTCATGAACACTAATTGAACATTTTTTTAAAATTCCATTTTGATCTGTCCGTAGTGTTTTTATCAAACTGAAAAGTTTTGCTCAGCAAAAGAACTATCAAGAGAGTAAAGAGATAACCCACAGAATGGGAAAAAAACATTTGCAAGCTATATATTTGCAAATTATATATCTTACAAAGGCCTGACATCCACGATCTACAAGGAACTCAGACAAATTGAAAGGAAAAAAACCATTAAAAAGTGGGCAAGGACATGGACAGACACTTCTCAAGGAATGGCATATAAGCGGTTAACAAACTCATGAAAAAATGCTCAGCCTCACTAATCATCAGAGAAATGAAAATCATAACTACAATGAAATACCATCTATTACCAGTAAGGATGCTATCATCAATAAGTCAAAAAACAGGTGCTGGCATGACTGTGGAAAAAAGGAAACACTTCTACACTGTTGGTGGGAATGTAAGCTAGTTCAACCTCTATGGAAAGCAAATTTCTCAAAGAATTAAAAATTGAGCTTCCATACAATCCAACAATGCCTCTCTTTTGGGAGTATACCCAGAGGAACATAAATCACTGTACCAAAAAGATGTTGGCACATGCATTTTATTGCAGCACTATTCACAATTGCAAAAACATGGAACTAACCCATCAAAAGTGGACTGGATAAAAAAATGTACATATACATGATGGAATATTATGCAGCCATAAAGAAGAACAAAATCAGTGCCTTCAGAGCTACTTGGATGCAGCTTGAGACCATCATAATAAGTGGACTATCACAGAAACAAAGAATGGAATACTGCCTGTTCTCACTTATATGCAGGCCCTAATCACTGGTCACACTAGCACTAGGATGGGATCAGCAGATGCTGGACACTGCTGGGGAAGGGAGGAGGAAAGGAGGGAGACACAAGGAAACACACTGGATGCCTGGGGGGGATAGAAGGCCAGCCAGAGGTCCAAACTTCACCTGCATGCAGCCTACTTATATAGTAAATCCCCACTTGTACCCCACAACTCTAAAATTTAAAAAAATTTTTTTTAATTTTTAAAGGAATTTAGGGAGGATAAACTCAACCAAGTTTAGTCACATGCAGTGTGATTCCCTTCATAGATGGAAGATTTGTGTTTCTCATTATATCCTTGACCTTTTCATAGAAGGAGATTCTCATTTTGATGGTCCCAGAATGGTTTCAACCACTGTCTATTTGACTCCCGAATCTATATCTCAAGCTTCTTAGTTTAATTTCCAGTTGTTTCCTGGGCATCTTCCACCTTGCTGTCACCTAGGTACCTCAGAGTCAACATGTCCAAAACTAAACTCATTGTTTCCTAAGCTTACTTCAGGCCCTGTGTTCTCTCTCTCAGTTCATAATACCATCCCACACAGTCACCCAAGTTAAAAAGTTGTAGTCATCCTTGACTTTGTCTCTTACCTTTCAAATCTGCCAAGTCCTGCCAGTTTTAGTTCCTAAATATTTCTCAGCTTTTGCCGTACCTCTTTGCTCTTTGTGCCTTAAACTTATTCTCAATTCTAGTCATGTTTTCTCACTGGGCTTTCTTTATTTTGTTTTGTTTTGTTTTGTTTTGTTTTGAGTCAGAGTCTCACTCTGTCATCCAGGCTGGAGTGCAGTGGCATGTTCATGGCCACCACATCCTTAACCTGCTGGGCTCACGCGATCCTTTTGTCTCAGCCTTCCAAGGAGCTGGAACTACAGGTACATGCCACCATGCCTGGCTAATTTTGTTTTTGTTTTTTTAATAGAGATGAGGCATGGCCAAATTGCCCAGGCTAGGCTCAAACCCTTGGGCTCAGGCAGTCCTCTCACCTCCGCCTCCCAAAGTGTTGGGATTGCAGGCATGTGCCACTTTAACAGCTTTCTAATTAATCCACTACTTTCGGGGGGTTTTATTGTTGTTGTTTTGAGTCAGCATCTCACTCTTTTGTCTCAGCCTTCCAAGTAGCTGGAACTACAGGTGTGTGTCACCATGCCCAGCTAATTTTTTTATTTATTGTAGAGTCGAGGTCCCACCAAGTTGCACAGTCTGGTCTCTAACCCATGGACTCAGGCAATCCTCTTGCCTCTGCCTCGCAGAGTGGTATGGCATTAGCCACCACACCTGGCTTAATGCACTGCTTTCAATCTTTACCCCTTGAACTCACCTCCCCTGCAGTTCCTAAAACTGCTGTACTCCATAATATTAGCTGTTAGCTCCATGTAGCTATTGAGCACTTGAAATGTGCCTAGTTTAAAATGAAATGAACTACAAGTGTAAATACAAATAAGATTTTGAAGATTTTGTCTGAAAGAAAAGAGTATAAGAGATCTAAATAATTTTGTATTGACTATAAAAGTGATAACATTTTAGATATAGTAAATTAAATAAAATGTGTTAAAATTAATTTTACCTGTTTCTTTTCACTTTTTTAAAAACATGGATACCAGAAAATTTAATATTATATATGTAACTTTCTCCAGCTTTTCATGTGGCTGGTTCCTTCTCATTACTTAAGTCCCAACTTAAGGGACCTCTGCCTGAACCCTGTCTTTACCTGCACAGTATCTTCTAAAGGAATTGGCTAATCTCAGTCTATCATCCTGTTCTGTTTTCTTCATGATACTTTTCACTGTTTAAAATCATTTTGTTTATTTGTATATCTGATAATCGTCTACCCCTACTAATCAAGCTTTATTGAGGCAAGAAATTTCACCATTAGTGAATAAGATTCACTGCTATATACCTGGTACCCAAAATAATATCTGGCTTATAGTCAGTGCTTGTTTGTTAAATGAATGAATGGGTTCTACTTTGCTCAAAATGAAATGGTTCTATCTGCCTGCATAAACCTGTTTAACTCAAGTCCTTCAGCTCAAGTAGCACCTCCTTCAGGAAGCCATTCCTGACTGTTTCCCCTCCTGAAAGTCTGGTTTATCAGTTCCTTGTCTATGTACAGTTCTGCAGTTGTCCTTACACAGTATGTTCTTAGCAACTTTCTCTCTCCTCTTTTAGACTCAGCCCTTAAATATTCTTTAGTACGTCCCATCCCTAGAATATACCTGGTTGCCCAGCAGGCATCTGGCATATGTTTGTTGATTATACAAGTGACCAGATTTCTCTTTGTAGTTAATCTTTAGTATTATATCTATATAATAAATAATGCAGCCTGTAGTATACACTCAGGAAATATGTTGAATAAATAAAGGAATTCCTGTGCACTATTTTTTGTTATAAAAACAGGAGAGCAACATTAAAGTCTTGTTTAAATCATTTATAAAATATCACCACCCTAATAACAATTCTTTCCCTTAGCCCACCTTCTTCCTTATTCTGTTCTTTTTAATTATACAAGTAAACATGGATATTTGTATGTCAGTGTAAAAACTAAGCTTAAGTAATAAATACATACAGTTAAAAAGTGAGTCCTCTTAACTTTACTCCTCGCATCTGAGATAACTACCTTTTTCCATAAACATCATTTTATATACAGTATGATATAAATAATATGTATAATAGTTTTTAAATTCTGTTTTTCCACACTGTTTTAGAAGTGTTTCAAATGTCACTTTGTAGTTTATGGAACTGTTTTTCCATTTTAGAGTTGATATGGACTTAGGGAAACAATGCTGCCTGGTACAAAAAAGTTCTTTGGATGAAGATTCCTATTTCTGGTTCTCTTAGGACTAATGTGTTCCATTTTTGTCTCAGCAATTTTAAGAGTATGAATTTTCTATAACCACAAAGTTGGAAAGAGGCAGAGTCTGGATTCCAAACCAGATCTTCTAAGTTCAAATCTAGTTATCTTTCTACTTATTGACTATCTCACTGAACTTTAGTGCCCTGAACTGCAAAACAAGAATAATAATATATGTCTTGCCTGCCCTGAAGATGAAGGTGGTAATCACCTGAAGGATTAATATATGTGATCTCACATGTTAACTAAAACACACTAAAAATCAGGGGAATATGTATATTGGTTCATTTTTCAGATAGCAATATTAATTTCATCATTCAGTGATTTGAGTTTCCTTAGGTATTTGAAATAGATCCAGGATTTTCTAGATGTTAAACTCAGTCATAATTCAGCTTACCTTTATAGATTTGGGCTTGAAAACTATGTTTAGTCTATATTGTTGTCTTATTTAATTTCAAGCTAGTAAGCTATTACCAGAGTAGAAGGGGTTTTGTTTGTTTGTTTGTTTGTTTGTTTGAGCAGGGTTTATTGAGAGGACAGAAAAGCTCCCACAGTGGGTTTTAGGTGAAAAGAAAACTGTTCATGTTCTCTCTTCACATGGTGCCATGTTTTTCACTTTAAAATATCCTTCCTAAAACATGATTCAAGATTATTTCCATATGTAATTTTTCTGGTTTCTTTCTTTAGCACATTTCCTGACATTATTTTGCTTTATCATTCCAATGGCTATGTGTAAAAAACTCTAAGAAATTCATTTTTGTTTTATATTCAGTGGATACCGTTATCATAAATATGTTCAATATAAATTAAGCTTCTAATATGGCAGATGTATAATAGATAGAAGCTTGGGGTAGAATAGCAATGACTTGATTTTCTGTAATTCTAAGCATCCTTAAAGTGGGCTACCGGGGTTAGCCAAGAGAGAATAAGATATAATTGCTTGCCTAAAGTGATAATATCTTTCCAGTACATTTCCTGAATGCCAATGAAGGCAGATTATTTTAGGGAGAGAGGCATTCTTCACTTGGGAGTTGAGGCAGATCAAGTAACGGTAGTAATTACAATGAGACCACAATGTAGCATTCCTAGACTAGTTATATCCTAATCATTGTTTGAAGAAGTTCATCAGATAAAACATTACTTCCTCTGAAATATTGTGAAAGAATACATGTTTATTTAAGACCAGGCGTGGTGGCTCACATCTGTAATCCCAGCACTTTGGAAGGCTAAGATGGGAGGATCACTTGAGAACAGGAAATCAGGACCAGCCTGGACAACATAGCATGAATTTGTCTCTACAGAAATTAAAAATTTACTGGATGTAGTGGTGCACACTCGTAGGCTTAGCTGTTTGAGGTGGGAAGATTTGCTTGAGCCCAGGAGGTCAAGACTGCAGTGAGCCAAAATTGCACCACTGCACTCCAGCCTGAGTGACAGAGCTTTAAAAAAGAAAATAGAAAATACGTATTTTTCTAAAAGTCAATAAGTTCTCATGTACAAGGGGGACTCCCAAAAAATGGAATTATTTTTTGGAGGGTGAACCCCTTGTAGTACATACTTCCCCTGCATGTACCAGCTCTCGGCATCAGTGTACCAGCTAACTTTGTTATGAGAAGCTGTGTTCAGCTTCAGTTAATTTTTTTTTTCCCGGAGATTCTCACCGCATTTGCCCATTTCATGATGTGTGATGATGAGCACGCCTACTCACACCACGTGAGTGTCCAGCAGCATTTGACCAAAAAATGGCATGACCCCCATGCCCTACGCTCCCTACCCAGTCTCTCCCTGATGACTTTTTTCTTGCCTCGGTGAAAAAAGCCCTAAAAGGGAAATGTTTTGACGATGTGAGAGAGGTGAAACAAAAAAACAGCAGAAGCGCTAAGGCATCAATATTGATGAGTTTGAAAACTGTCGAGCAGTGAAAAAAGTGTCTCCATAGGTGTACTGCATCAAACAGAGTACTAGAGTACTCTGAAATGGCTGTAAGTTTAAACGTGTGAGAGTAAACACACAATTTTTTTTTTTTTTTGAGTTGGAGTCTCTGCTGGAGTGCAGTGGCACGCACATAGCCACCTCAGCATCTACCTGCTGGGCTCCAGCAATCCTTCCACCTCAACCTTACGAGTAGCCAGAACTACAGGCACGTGCTACCACACTCAGCTAATTTCTGATTTATTGTAGAGAGAAGTCTCACCAAGTTGCCTGGGCTGGTCTTAAACCCTTGGGCTCAGGTAATCCATTCGCTTCGGCCTCCCAAAGTGCTGAGCCACTAAGTCCGGCCCACACAGTTTTTTTATAAATAAATTTCGGGGTTCTTTTGATCCCCCTTGTATGTTTTATAGATATTTCATAGAAATAATATGGGCTTTGAAAAAAGAAACACTTGACCAATTGTACCATGGTACCATTATATTCAAAATCTAGGAGAAACACCCGAAAAATTGCATGGTTTTTAGTTTCCTTTTTATGTAACTTTTCTACTCTTCCCCACAATCCCCTTTTATATACTTTATACTTTATTTCTTCAGTAACTAGTAAAGAAGGTAGGAAAATTAGTTTTCAGTAATAAGACAATGTTTCCTGTACTGGAGAAATACTCATTTGTTGCCTCCTACTGAATTTACCTATTACTCTGTTCTCATGTCCTAACTTCTGTTAGCAAACAGAATGATAACTTTTTGTTGGGAACATTAAATTATATGATATATGTAAAGTACCTGGCACATAGTAAGCATTCAATTTTTTTAAAAAGGAGTTACTAATTTAATTAACAATTAAGATGCCTGTCTTTATTTATTTCTTTGCATTGATCATGTTTTGAAAATATGAGAAAAGTGAATTTTATCAAGTTGCTGAGTTTGCTTTATTTGCAAACTTTAGTAGATCAATTATAGCATCTTTTTTAATACAACCATGGTGCTAATAACTGATACAACTCAGACCCTGTATCTGCATGTAGAATCTGCATGAAATAAACACATATTAGAACACATCCAACTATGCCTAGATAATAAATAAATAATTTGTTAGGCATTTTAAATTGATAATTCCTATGACATAATGTTGTAGTATATTGAACTTAATTTTAGCTTTTGATAAAGAAAAATTTTTGTGGAAATAGAAAAGGTGCTTCTATCCAAAGCTATTTATTAGATGTGGACCATTTTTAGAAACCAGTTTCTTTTCCCTACCACTGACTTTCCAAGAAAAACAGCTAAACAATAATGTGCTGGTATATGTTTAACAAACTAGCCTTTGGGTGGGAGTGGAGATGGCATTGATTTGTGATGTTTGCTGATTTCCATGGTGTAAATAACTCTATCGTAGCCTATTTCAAGCTACTGAAATGCTAACACTGAATGTGGAGCTGGGAAAAGATGTACAGTAACACAGTATTGTACAGTATTTCTATTGTACAGATAACAATAAACATAGGTACCCTCAAGAGAATAGATAATAGCAAATTTTATAAAATAATTAGGAAGTGATTTTTTTTCAGTATTTACTACATTTGTTTTTAATATAACTATATAAATTTATGTAATGTGATGTTTAACAACTACTATATTAAACAACTGGCTTCCAAAATTTCTAAAAATTGACCAACTGACTCTCATGAGTTGATAAGAACTGACTCTAACACCAGAACTCTAAGGTATCTACTTTTTTAAGCTAAGTAATTCTGATGCAAATAACCTGTCAGCTAGTTATTTTTCTAAAATACAGATCTGATCCTAAGGCTCAAGAAAGCATTCCACACTCAGACCCAAAATGTCTTTTCCAGCCTCATCTCAAATCATGCCTTCTCTTACAACCTCTGTATGTCACCTACACTCAATGTAGATTCCTTGTAGCTTGTAGCTTCTCAGACACACCTTGCATTTTCCTCCTCACTATATTCCTTCAGTCCTGAATGACTTTAACCTCATCATCCTGACTTTTGCAATACTATTTATTTATCCTTCTAGAAATAACTCAAATGCTTCTTTCTCTTATTTACTGTCATTGGAAACATTCCCATTCTCCTTGATGTTCTCATAGTGCTTTGTTTATACTTCATTTTGAGCTCAAATTTATCATCAATAACAAGTGTCTGTTTCACTCACTATATTATGAATTCCTACAGGGTGCCTTTGGATCATACTGTACTTAACAGTAATATAACCTTAAAGTGATTAACAATCAGATATTTGAGAAGAAAAGATTATGAAAGTTTTGTAGTATATCCTTTGCTTTCTATACCTTTGAGAAACTGACCAAAATGTAAACTTTTTAAAATTAGATGTTTTGTTCCCTTTTTTCCTGGTGAGTCAGAATCATATTAGCAGTTATATACCCTTATTCTACACCTAGGGAATACATGCAACATCATGATGACTCTGGAACTTACCAAAAAAGAATTTCATTAGAGATTATATGAAGCACTACATGTGCAAATTATTATTCTGATTTAGTATGCTTTGCAGTATTTTCAGCATAAAATCAAAAGTTACTTTATAGTGTTCCCAGCATAAATTCAGATTAGGCCTTTGTATCAATAAAAACCCTCTGAAAGAAAAAAAGCATCATGCTTTCCTTTGTGACTTGAAAGAAATTTGCTTTCAAATATGTCCTTAAGGGTAGATTCCTCATTAATCTGTTGTTTTCTGGCATTTTATCTCGACTTAGAATTATCTGATTGCCTTCATAATATGTATTGACAAGATCTAAGTGTATGAAAGAAACACTATAAAGAAAAAACAATCCCAACAGTTTCTTGCAAATGGAGCATATTCCTTGTTAGTGGTGTTCCAGCTTCTTCTTTTCATCTTTTACCCTAAGCTGCCACCTGATGGCAGAAATTAAAATAACACCTTTCGTAATATTCAAAACCTTCATTGCAATCATTTGGATTTTTACATATTCGGCAGGGAGCCCCCCAGACTCCAAATACACATCTGTATAAATATGATGTATTCAATAAATGGTGATTACATTGGATCTCAGGGAAGTCATATTTATTATTTAACCCCTTTGTGAGACAATGATCCTCCTAAGGAGAGTTGTTAAAAGTCTCTTTTATGGAACTCTGTAATGTTCTTTTTTTTTTTTTTTTTTTTTGAGTTGGAGTCTCACTCTGTCGCCCAGACTGGAGTGCAGTGGCCGCTCCCGGCCACCGCAGCCTCGGCCTGCTGGGCTCCAGCGATCCTTCCGCCTCAGCTTTCCGAGTAGCCGGAATTACAGGCATGCGCCACCACACCCAGCTGATTTTTTGATTTATTGTAGAGTGAGGTCTCGCTGCCCAGGCGGGTCTCGAACCCGCGGGCTCAGGCAATTCACTCACCTCAGCCTCCCAAAGGCGCGGGATTACAGGCTGAGCCACCGAGCCCGGCTTGTAATGTTCTTTAAATTATTTTTAACAAAGACTTTTACTTAAATGTAGTAATTTTCTCTTTTCCCTTTTTCTTTTCTTTCTTCAGAACGAGGTCACTCAGACACCATGGTGTTCTTTTACCTGTGGATTGTCTTTTATATCATCAGTTCCTGCTATACCCTCATCTGGGATCTGAAGATGGACTGGGGTCTCTTTGATAAGAATGCTGGAGAGAACACCTTCCTCCGGGAAGAGATTGTATACCCCCAAAAAGTATGTACGAAGAGTGTGTTTGTTTAAAAAAAAAAAATTAGGTGTGCCACTAGGTAATCCTATTGTAATACAGATTCAACTCTAATTATATTCATCTAATATACTTAGAAAAATACCACAAAGACTAATTAATTCATCCAACAAAGAAAGATGTGTTTACTGTATGCTAGGCACTATAGGAAATAAAGTAAAATTCTGGTTCTCAAGGAAAGCCATAAAGTATATTCAGATAAGTAAACAAATTGCAATACAGTGTATAAGACTAGAATAGAACAATAAATAACTTACTATAGTTTATTATTTATTTTTGAGTGTGGAACTCCCTCATTCTGAAACACCTTTTTTTTGGTCTGCTTTGTCTACTTTGTAAACACCTGTTTCTCATATATATATATATTTTTTTTTTTTTTTTCCCTGAGTCAGGGTTTCACTCTGATGGGGTCTCTGTCTGTTACCCAGACTTTAGTGCAGCGGCTTACTGCAGCCTCGACTTCCTGGGGCTCAGGTGATCCTTCCACCTCAGCCTCCTGAGTAGCTGGGACTACAGGCACTTGCCACCACTCACGGCTAATTTTTTTGCAGAGGTAAGGCCTCACTCAAGGTGGGTCTCAAACTCCTGGGCTCAAGTAATCCTCCTGCCTCAGCCTCCCAAAGTGCTGGGATTACAGGCATAAGCCACTGTGTCTGGCCATGTTCCTTCTTTTTAAAAAATCAGTTTGTGTTTCTTTCTCTAAGAAATCTTTCCTTATTTTTCCTAGCATATTTAGCTATTCTTCCTTATCCTTTTTCGCCTTACATAAACTACCATCATAGCAATTACCACATTGTTTTATCATTATCTGTTTAGGTGCCCATATCCCTCACTGCCAAGCATTGTTCCTGGTATATAGTAGACTTAATATTTGTGGATTGAATAAATACTTGACTAAATGAAAAGTGTTATGAAAGCACAAAGGAAAGGGCTTGCCTGACTCCGCTTGAATGCATCATAAAGGCTTCTCTTTTCATTTATTTCAACCAGTAAAGTAGTTGTTAAAATCAAGTGCCAATTCAATCAGTAAATATTGATAATTCTTTAGGAATTATTTTAGGATGTTATCTATATATGGATAAAAAGACAAAGAGAAGCCGAATTAAAAAGTCAAAAAACCAAAATATCTTTACTCAGTTATTTTAGTAAAGGATAAATTCCATTATTAGACCTTAAAAGAAATTAAACAATGAACTGGGAATCTTGATATATGAATTCTAATCGCAGCTCTTTTACTAACAAGCTATATAAGTTTAGACCACCCACTATAGTGGGTTCTCCTTTATAAGGTAAAGGTGTTAGACTAGATTATCTCTTGATCTTTGTCTAGATCTAAAATTATCTGATAGGGAGGGGAGTATAGATTGAGTGCCTAATATTTTATATTATATCAAGATGTCACCAGCATCTCAAGATTGTATTTTGAAAAGTGTATGCTTGTGTAAGATTCAATTGGTGAATAGGAAAGGCTATTTTCAAGCATGAGAATTGAAGGTAAATGATAGAACAAATACAAAGAATGGTACATAGTATAACTTTAGATGAGCAAATAACAAGGAAAAGGGGACATTTGTTAACAGTGACTTTTTTTTTTAACCTAAACTATAGCAGTAATCCCAGTGGGAAAATTTAAAATATGTGACAAAGACAGTAGACATATTTTTATAAATCTCATTTCAAAAGAAAATCAGTTATCAGAACATAGACATGAGTTAACTTAAAGATGGCTCTTTTGTGCTCACCAGATATGTGGATTGTGATACTGTTTATATTGTTCTTGCCTTACTGAGAGCTATGGTACCTTTGTTTATGATGGTTGCTTGTATATTTATGTAAATGTTAATCCATTACCCCTTTTAAATAGTTCTAATATATTGGTTTCTATGTAATAAAATTAGTGACTAGAATCTTTCAATCAGTTTCTCTGCTGTTAGATATTTTCATGACCCCAGGAAATAAAGTATATACTTTCTTATGTTATAATTTGTGAATTTATGAGAAAAATGTTCTGGATCACCACATTCCTTTTTGTTTTAAAAAGACAAATATTTGGAATAAAATTCATGCTGCTTGAAAAGTGTGGAGTCCAGCAGAGCTTTATTAAAATTAAGAACATAGCTATATGAATCTTAAAATCAGTTCCTAGCGATTAAGTGCAAGTAAGAGATTAACTGTTAAGTGCATAGTATTGAGCAACATACCCCAGGTCCAGGAATCATTTTTGTTATCTCCATATTTAAACATAACTTTTCTCTGTCTATTGATCTTAAGGTAAGTGTATTTCTCCCCAAAAGCCTTCCGTATATTTGGTAACATCACCTCCCACATTGGTCAACTGTGAATAGCTTAAGACTGACTCTTAAAGGCACACGAAATTGCAGTTCTTCAGTTAGGCCTAGTAATGAGTAAACTGAATGTGGATTTATCCAAAAATTGCATTATCACAATATTGGGTGGATGAGGTAGGGAACATGGAGGCATGAATGAGCTAAAGTTCTCATAATAATCCTCATTAAATTTATCACAGTCAGTGGATAATGTGAGTAATTAAGATATAACCATAGTAGAAGAAATAGCTACAGATTTTGAAAATGTGTGTTTCTAGGGTATGGAAGGAGATGGTGGCAAGGGGATTGCTGTTTTTTTGTTTGTTTTTTGCTTTTTTGATAATAGCCTTCTCATAATGACTAGTGTTACTTTGTTTAAAAATTTTTAGTGAAATATATACTAGGGTGTAATATATAGCAGTTCCCAACAGATTTCACATTCTTTTTTCTTTTTTTGAGTTGGAGTCTCACTCTGTCGCCCAGACTGGAGCGGCCACTGCAGCCTCGACCCACTGGGCTCCAGCGATCCTTCCACCTCAGCCTTCCACCGGAATTATAGGCACGCGCTACCATGCCTGGCAGATTTTTTGATTTATTGTAGAGATGAGGTCTTGCCAAGTTGCCCAGGCGGGTCTCAAACCCGCGGACTCAGGCCACATTCTTTACATATATTTAAAGAGCTAATTTTCTAGAGATTAATAATGAACAAATTCATGAATTATAGTTCTAGTCTATTGTGGTTTGTGTACTTATGACTTTGGTGTTGCTTTAGCTGGACTCCTAAATCCTGGGTACTGGGACCTGTAAGTATTAGTTGAACACCATCTTCCTCATATAAAAATAGAATATTCCTTAAATTTAACCATATTTGTGAAATCCAAACTTAATTTCATTTACTGACATCAAAAAGCAAGGCAAAACTTCCTTCAAATGCAGGATAAGGCAATTTGAGAATAAAAGTACAAATAACAGTTAATAAATATGCTAGTGATTTCTAATATTAGCTATTAAGTCATTAGCATATCATGTACCTGTTAGAATATAATCTCAATCAATTACGGATCTTTTGGGCATGATTTTGGCCTAGAAGATAGTCTGATATCCAATATAGTAATGAAATATATTTGTTAAATGATTACTGAAATTCACTTATGCTTACTTTTGAATATTGCACCATTTAAGAAAAAACTAAACTGGTGGAAATCATCCTAAAATATAATGTGTACTTCATTGCAAAATAAAATACAACTCTTTCCTTTTGATCCTATACTTATCAGTAGGATATATGTGAGTCCTGTTGCCAATTAGTGTACTTGTGTATGAGAAATGTGATGGAAACATACTCGATGTGCTTGTTTTTTCTCAGGCCTACTACTACTGTGCCATAATCGAGGATGTGATACTGCGCTTTGCTTGGACTATCCAAGTCTCGATTACCTCTACGACTTTGTTGCCTCATTCTGGAGATATCATTGCTACTGTCTTTGCCCCCCTTGAGGTTTTCCGGTAAGCAAACCACTGAAAATTTTGTCAGAGATTCTTTTTACCAATGTCATCCAGTACCTACAAATTAGAGTTTATTATAACTTTATACTTGAAAAGTTTACATTTTCCAACTTTTCTCATACTTCTCATAACCTTCAGAGTCAGAAAATCCTACTTGAAGGATTTACAGGTTAATTCTCACAAAGTTAAAATAAGTATTGATGATGACTTATAAGCTTTTGTAGAATTGGGCTCCACCAGAAATTAAAGTTATTTGAGAATCTCTTTTTTTGTTTTGCGATTTGGAAGTCTGGGTTCTTTAGTGCAACCTAGAACAATAAAAATGCTGAATGAAATGGTTTTTTAAATTCTTTCTAAGGCCAGATACAGGCTTACACCTGTAATCCCAGCACTTTGGCAGGCTGAAATGGGCAAATCGCCTGAGGTCTGGAATTTAAGACCAACTTGGGCAACGTGGCAAGACCACACATCTACCAAAAAAAAAAATTAGCTGATCACAGTGGTGCACACCTGTAGTCCCAGCTGCTCAGGAGGCTGAGGCAGAAGAATCTCTTGAGCCCAGGAGTGAGAAGCTGCAGTGAGCTATGATTGCCACTGCACTCCAGCCTGGGCAACAGAGCAAGACCTTGTATCAGAAAAAAAAACCAAACAAGAAAAACTTCCTAAAAACATCAGCAATCTGAAAGATAGCCCAAAATCTAAGTGAAAGCTCCACCTTCATCAGTATGTCTCTTGTCTACTTCACCTCTATTATTACCATCTTTACATCCTTAGCAGTTCTTTTCTGGATTCCTTCTGATTGGCCTTTCTTGAGCTGTTTTTGTCTTGCTTTGCTCTCTTCACCGTTCACAGAAAGTGATCGTTGTAAAATAAAGTCACTTTATCCTCTTGCTCAGAACTCTCATTGTTTTCCATCAGACATGAAATGTAACCCATGGTTTACAAGGCCCTCTGAATGGGCCCGCTTCTGCCTCTCCATCCTTATCTCCTGCTATTTAACCTCATGACCTTCTTGCTATTGTTTCAAACTTGGAGTTTTTTGAACTTGCCATTTCCTCTGCCTGGAACACTTTTCTTAATGATTTTTAGATGACTTGCTTCTTTGCACCGTTCAGGTTTTCTCTGGCTGCCATCTCCTCGGAAACACTTTCCCTACACTCCATTCCTTGTTCTGCTTTCTTTTCTTCAAAGTACTTGTCATTAGCTGATTGATTGTTTACCTGCTCATCTGTCTTCACCTCTAGAAATTTCACCTCACAAGGGCAGAGGTTTTGTCTGTGTTGTTCTGTGCCTTTTTCTGACTTAGCCATTCAAGAAATACTTGTTGAATGAAAAGAAAGAATGAACTCTCTAAACCTGCATCCCAGGAGTCCTCTGCCTTTCTCATAGTCCACGTTTATTGCCCTTTCCCCCTGCCCCATGCCATCTCGCCCTGCTTTTAAGAGTCTAGCCCTTATTTCTGTTTTTGTTTCTGTTAGTGAAAACTTGATGTCCTGGGAGGTTTACAGGTATTAGTAGTATATTTTAATTTCATAAGTAATTTGTTTATCCACCCCATTTTGCTAAGGCGATTTGTGTGGAACTTCTTCCGCCTGGAGAACGAACATCTGAATAACTGTGGTGAATTCCGTGCTGTGCGGGACATCTCTGTGGCCCCCCTGAACGCAGATGATCAGACACTCCTAGAGCAGATGATGGACCAGGATGACGGGGTACGAAACCGCCAGAAGAATCGGTCCTGGAAGTACGGCCAGAGCATATCGCTGCGCCGGCCTCGCCTCGCCTCTCAGTATGTATGACTTCCTGTTCTGGGAGATTTCCTTTGGGTATTAGCATTGGGTAATATTGAAGCTAAAAAGCGATCAGGTTAACTCAAATTAAATTGCCAGTATTCAACTATTTAACACCTACAAAAAACAATAAACAATTTCATATGACCCACCCTATAGAATAACTCAGTGAGCAAACAGAGTAAATGTCATTAACGCATGACCACTAATTAGGCTTTAATGATACACTGGAGAAAAATGTGTGAAAGTGCAATTTACTTGATTCTAACATACATCCTATATACAAGTAATTTTTTAGTTATAAACTTTAGGAATCCTGCCATCTAGGTACTTGACCAAATTACTCAATATCTCTATATTATCCTTCATCTGTAAATTGGGATTAATATGGTTCTTGCTCATGGGGTGGTTATAAGTGAATTAAATGAATTACTACATGGAACTTATATCAGCTCCCTCACAGAAAAAGCTCACTAAATATAAGCCATTATTATTTTTATCTTCTTGTTAGGTACCTACAATGTTTTTATCAGTCATTGACTGTATATTGCTAAAAGTTATAATGTACAATATGTTGTGACTGCATGTAAAATTTAGAGATAATCGAGAACACAGTAGATTGGAATGACAGAGGAGACTTGCGTTGAGCATGAGCAGTTTTCTAAAGGACAAGGGAGTGTCTGAATAGGCTAGAGGCACAGTAAAGATATGAAGATGGAAATGAGGGGCAGGAAGAACTATGTGACTAGGATTATAATAGTGAGAAAATTTTAGCTGGATAGATGAAGTATTGTAAAGGGCTGGAAGTGCAAGCTTGATCTTGCAGACAGGAAAGAGTCACAGAGTTTTTTCATAGAAGGGATGACATTGTGGAAGTAGTATCCTAGGAAGTTTTAGTGGCACTGAGCAAGACATACTAAGCAAGGGAAAAACTTAAGACCCAAAGGCCAACTGGAGGACTCTTGCAGTATTTTTAAGCATGGGACAGAAAGACTCAGATTAGGATGCTTACAGTCGGACCAAAAGGAATGTAAGGAGACGTATTGAAGGAAGTAAGGAACAGAAGATGGGAAGGGCAGCTCGGTGGGCATAAGGGAGTAAAGTATAACTTACCAAAGCTTTAGGTAGAGATTTGGAAGTTCTCTGAAGAGGAGAAGGTGGAGGAAAGAAAAGCAGAGAGAAGGGAACTCAGTCACTTTAGCCAGGGAATAAACACAGACAAGAGAAAAAACCAAAAGAGGCAGAATGGTCAGGGAAGTTCAGTAGGAAGAACCAAAACATGGTATTGTCGTCCCAAAGAAGCAGAATTCGGAGAAGCTGAGGCAAGGGACATCAGTGCTGCAGGGGACTAGAAGCTCCTGGCTCTGAAAGTCTGATAATCCCTACTACCAGCAGAGGGCAATCTAAACAGAACTGTTTCTGCCTCAGAAACAAGGAGGCTTGATTATTATGTTCCATTTCAGGTGTTTGGTGGAAAAACACTGGGAAACTAGATTGCAATGAGGAAAAGACATTTAGAATAGAGCAGCTTATATGCAGTGGAGACAATGGAGAATCTTAAGTACTGCCTTTATGATTCATGCAATCTTTAGCACAGGGGTCCCCAACCCCACAGGCCACAGTCTGGTACAGGTCTGTGACCTGTTAGGAACTAGACCGCACAGCAGGAGGTAAGTAGCGGGTGAGCAAGCGAAGATTCATCTGTATTTACAGCTGCTCCCATCGCTCACATTACCACATGAGTTCCGCCTCCTGTCAATACAGCAGCTGCATTAGATTCTCAAAGGAGCGTGAACTCTATTGTGATCTGTGCATGCGAGGGATCTAGGCTGCTTGCTCCTTATGAGAAGCTAATGCTGCTGCTGATCTGCACATGTTTGGGCTTTTTAAAAAAAGTATATTAGAGATGGGGGTCTCACAGTGTTGCTCAGGCAGATCTTGAACTTCTGTGCTCAAGCGATCCTCCCAAGTAGCTAGAATTACAGGTGCAAGCCACTGTACCTGGCTGATTCCTTATATTTGTTTAATACTTAACTGATGTTTTTTATATCCGTTTTCTTACTTGATATGCACACTGTCTTAATGAGATGAAAGTGATGTGAATTGAAGTAAGTATTACCCCTGCTTCACAGAGATGGAAACAGGCACTTGAAGGGTTTTAAGAGACGCAGCGTAAAGTCAGTGCTCAAAGTCAGATCTTCTTATTGCAGATTCCTGCCCTCTCTGTTGCATGTGCCCTTCCTTGTTACCTTCTTCTAGTTACAATCTAGTTTTTCGTGTTTTCCCAATAATACCTGAAATGAAGTAGGAACTTTAGGAATACGCCATCTAGCGCAGTAGTCAGTGCCTGTTAAGGATGTAGGTTTAAGATTGGAAATGTACCTGTTACTGTAATTGTGTTTGTATTTTAGAAATGGACTAAGTGTTTTTCCCCCCTTATTTCCACTAGATCCAAGGCTCGTGACACTAAGGTATTGATAGAAGACACAGATGATGAAGCTAACACTTGAATTCTCTGAAGTCTAGATTAACATCCTTGGTTTTCCTACTCTACAATTCTTTCCTCGACCAACGCAACCTCTAGTACCTTTCCAGCTGAAAAACGAGAAAAAGCATAACACATTTTCCGAGCTCTTCCAGATCGGATCCTATGGACTCCAACAAGCTCACTGTGTTTCTTTTCTTTTCTTCTACTTTTAAAACAAATATTTACTTCATTTTGCCAATCAGAGGACATTTTAAGGAACAAAAACATAGTATCTTACAGATTGTTTACAATCACAAGGGCGCAGATACCTATCAGGATGAAAAATAGGCATTGCAAGGACCCTCTGATGGGACGGTACCGAGATAGCTCGGGTTCCACTAGACCCGGTTTTGACTGGTTGAAACCGGACATTGGTTTTTAAATTTTTGTCAGTTTATGTGGAGAATTTTTTCCTTTCCTCCATACCCAGCGCAAAGGCACTGGCTGCACTTGCAGGAAAAGTGCAACTTAGAGCAGTACCTTCATTCATGAAGTTACTTTTTAATTTGATGTAACTTTTCTTATTTTGGGGAGGGTTGCTGGGTGGGTGGGAAATATGATGTATTTGTTACATATAGTTTTCTCATTATTTATGAAACTTAACCATAAGAGAATGGTATAACTCCTGTGCAATGAAGTTGATAACAGTGAAAGAAGACCGGGGAAGCTAATGTTGGGTGGCATTTATGAGGGTCAGTCTCACATATCTCTTCTAGGAGACATCTTGCCAGTTTGACTTCTTTTCTTTTTTTAAATTTTAAGCCAAAGTTTCATTACTAACTTGTTAAGTTGCTGCTGCTTTCAAGTCCTGAGCATCTCTCTCATTACAAGGCATCTCCACACTTGCAGCCACCAGCTGAATTTCATAGAAGCAATTCTGATTTTTCATTTCTAAGGAACAGATGTGGAATACATTTGCCCGTATTCCAACTGTAACAACTGAAGTTATGCCTTATTCTGCTTCAGCACGAGGGGTGATTGTAGTGTAACCTTTACCAACTCTGAATTAGAAGACAACTATTTCAGAGATTCTCTACACTCTCAGATAGTTTTTCTTCTGGACTCAACCACTTTAGCCAGAATTTGGACAAATTAAAAGTCTGTCATGGGGAAACCATATTTCTGAGTGCATGGAACAAATTATCTTTCCTCTTTCACATTACGCTGATGAAAAAGACCTTGGCAGCCATCTTTCCTAGCAGTTTTAAAGGATAAACATTGGATTTCATGCCCTCCAATGATAGGAAACCTGCTTTTAAAATGTTGAAGGTCTAAACTTGGTCATACATAAAAAGTGTATTTCTTGAAATGACAGTTGACAGTGGTCTCTCCACAGTGCCCATCTTTACTTCTTTGTCTCATCTCTTTGTTCCTTAGTCATGCTAACAAGCCCAAAAATCATACGGAATTTTGCTTTCTTCAGTATGATTGACATTAAATTTAGTATTTCATTATCTAACAAAGTTCATACATATTCCAAGAAAAGGTAATCACCACCCCTCCTGACCCAGATGAAAATTCCAAAGTCAGTACCAGCAGATTCATGAAATAAATGTACTTCTGTCATTTTCAGCTTAATTGTAGACAAAGGAACAAATAAGTGAGAGGGCAGCTGCTATCACTTTCTTTGTCTCACTGCCCTTCAGTACACTCCTGTTGTCACTGGCTCTTCTCCCGTGTAGGAGAAATCCCTATCCCTGTCATAATCCAGTAGGTTATGTTAAAGTTGCTGTTACGACCAAAATGTTATCAATTAACTGACAAATAGTTTTTCAAAGGAGTTTCTTCCATCTTTATTCTGGCAAGCTTCCAAAATGTGTTTCCTTTTTGAATCAAGGGTTTTTTGTTTTTATTTTTCTGAAAAATTATACAACTTTGTGGCTTCTGTTGCTTTTTTGTTTTGTCAAGCATGTCCCTTAACCCAAACTGAAGAGGAAATATTTCATTACTGTTTTTTTTTTTAGATTAAATAAATTGAAACATTTATAATAATCATTGGTAACAATGTAGTAACCTTGGTAGATTAAATTTTGCATTATTTATCCTGAGGACTTTTATTCCCCCTAACTGTTTGGGTTTTTTTTAACTTTGAAGTTATGGGGAAATTATCACTGGTCTGTCAAGAAATGGCAGTAGTTATTACAGAATTGCATGGAGAAGTCCAGTGGACCAGACATTACCTGTACAAATAAAATTGGTGGTAATAGTATGTATCTAGAGCCGTTTGAACTGTCATCTTGATTCTCTATCAGTAAATCTCAGTGATGACACATAGAATCTTACAGTTCACTTTTGGTATTTGAACGCCCCAGTGTTTTTACTTTAGTGTATCCTATGGCCAGTTTGATCTTTCTTCCACTGCTATGATTATAGGTCCTAATCAGTATTATTTTTTCATATGATAGAATGTATTCCTTTTCTGATGCTTTTGTCCTTTGGCATAGTCTGTTTGAAAATAAGGCTTATGTAACTGTCAGCTTACCATGACAGATGCTTTAAATATGTTTTTAAATACACAGCTTTATGTCATCCTAAAGCTGTAAAGAGAAAAAAATGCTTTTCCTCAGAAAAAGGGTTTGGGAGACAAAGTATGCATTCAAATGTTTTTCCTTCAAAAAAGGCAATGTTCATTTTTCTCTCATAAATTTTATATGTCCTAAGAGTCATAAATGCTTTGTCCTACCTAAGATTTTTTTGGAGACTCCTGCGATTTTTAACTGAGTTTTTACTAGGAATAACTTGTTGTTAGTTAGTATCTTTCTACCATGGTTTGACCAAAGTACATTTACAGTAACTAGAGAAAGCTTTCATCCATTTCTGGATAAATGAATTAAGGCAAGGTAAGAAAAGAAAAAAGTAACCCAGTACTGAGTTATCCGTCATCAGGTTAACAGACATTTAGTGGAAGAGAAAGAAAATAATTCTGGAGATGGCAGAGAAGAGCAGAAGCTGTAGGGCGCAGGCAGCAGCAGGGCCATTAGGAAAATGTGAACTTGATGGAGGTGATGTCCCTCCATCTTGTCATCATTGGCTATTATGGGAAAGACCTGCCTTTATTTTCCTGTCATTTTTCCCCCATTACTTAGCATTATTCAGGAAATAGTTCTTTATTCCCAAATGTAATTTTCTAAGCTGTGTCTAGAAAAATGTCTTATTCTAAGGAAAAGAATTAAGAAAATAACCCTATTGATGGCATTATTTTATTCAAATACATACTAATAGAATTTTCTGAAGTGATTGTACCTTACCTGGTAAACAGATTTCAGGTTTTTTTAATAGTTTGCATAAAACTTGCCTAACTTAAAAAATAAGTACCTTTACTATATAACATATTTAAGTTTTTTAAAAATCAAGATAGCTTTTTAGATATTTATAAAAATCATGTTGAATCTGTAACTCCCTCAACTAAAAAATAACCATACCTTTATTAAAAGAAATCAGTGTCATCAGTTTGATCTATCATGACCAGGTGAAGACAGTAGAAGTTCTGGTAGAACACTTGAAAAAGTTAGGTAAAGAAGAATAAATCAAACTTACCACATCTGGTTTTTGTTTTGTTTTGTTTTGTTTTGTTTTTCTGGTTAATCTGAGTTTTTCTTGCTTGTAATAATTAGTAAAGCAAGGAGAGTTAAAGATTTTTTTAAATGACTTAAATGCACATACATATCTGCATTTCAGATACCAGTCTCAATAGTAAATTTTAGGAACTCCCAACTTTCTGCATTTAAGTCTCTACAATGTTAGAGCACATGGTAATGTGGGACAGAGTTGATTATATTATAGCATAAGAAATTTGTGCTGGTCAGTGTTACCGACCAGCACTTTAACCAGCATCAACCACACTGTACTCACCAACTGTGAAAAAGTAAAAGCATCTCATTAGGTTTGGAAGAGCTTAAGTTAAGCCATACGAGAAGTTTGCCTGGGAATGGAGAGGAGCTTGCTGATTGGCATGGCTCATAATGTCTTTTTTTTGTATGAACTGTCAGAACTCTGAAACTGAGTTGCCCCTAGAAAACAACCAGAATGTATTTGCTTATTTGGTGGAAGAGGAGGTGCAAGAAACAAGGTGAGCGTTTCCCCTGTGGTGAGGAGAATCATTATACCAATTTTCAACTGAAGTATGTTCCCTCGTAGCAAACCTTTGTTTTACTTTATTATCAAATCAAAGCCCCCTTCAGTTTTTTTATGGTGCCATCAACCTAAGGAGGACAATCAAATAACCTGCTGTTTGCCTTGGATTCAATATGTCTGCTAATCGCACACTCTCATCTTGTGAACCTTCAAACCAGTTACTTGACTGAACTTCCACCATGCTACCTTAGTTCTTCCTATGCCCTTTCCTCTGTACCACCACAAATCAGAGGGAAGACTGCAGTACCTCTAGAAAGATGTGGACTTCCAAGGAAGAGCAAGGATTTCACCTCATGGTCCCTTGACCGTTCTCTCTGAAGTCCCAACCTGCACTTCCCTGATTTTCATATATATAGCCAACACCAGCATGGCGGGAATAGGGAAAAAGGTTGTGGAAAATCCCTAAGGAGTAATTCTTCATGACATTGTTATTCTTTGGAATTGTAAAATTGTGAGACACATTTCAGTTGCAAAAAGAACAGAACTCTTAAACTTTATCACATTGTGAAGATTAACTTCTTGCCATTTTCTGGATTAGCACAGAAGCTTGTATCAATGAAGAGTATTTAGGAGGGTAATAGGGTGGATGTATTTTTTCTTTTCAAACCGTCTCCCTCTACCTGTGTTTCCTTCACCCCCCTCCCTTTACCTCACTGTGTTGGTCAAATGATGCTATTCTGTGAAACCCTGAGCTATAGTTGTCACAAGTGACTATGGATTGTGATTAGTCCTCTGTGGGTGCTTCCTTCTTTTCCTCTTTTTTCTCCCTTGCTCTCTTTCTTACTCTCCACTCTGGTAAATGGAAAAGGTGACGTCAAAGAATTGATGCTTGCTTGGGCTCATGTTGTATCTGTGACTGTGCTATTAGCTGTCTCCTTTTCCCTTCCTATATGGGTAGAATTCTTATGACTTATGAAGTTCCCTTCTTGATAAGTAGGTTAAATGCACAATGTGGTACTGTTTTATAGTTTCTAGATGGTTGTATAAAGCAAAAAGTTAATGTGGTTATGTGTTTTTAAAAGAAAATAAGTGATTGGTTACTAAACTCTGTCCTTTTTTCATTATTACAAGCTCTTTCTGTTTTCCAACAGTTTGCTGACTCCTTTGTCACTGGTGAATGGTTTGTGTGACTCTGTTTTTCTCTCTGGATTTCTTCAATTCCTGAACATGGTTCCCCTTAGGACTAACTTACATGTGGGTTTAGGGCACACGGACTACAGTGGTGAATATCTTAAACTATTCTATGAAATTAAAATATAATCATAAATGGCCTTTTTAGGTAATGTATGAGGTGTGACTCTAAAGCAATGGGATTGATATAACATCTTTTTAAAAAACTCACACAAAGAAAAACATTACAAATATTAGGTGAAATGATATGTTTAATGACATGTTAGTGAGCTGGACACTTGTCACTACATATCCATGCCCTGTGTGGGAACAGAACACTTTGCAGAATTCCTGGACTGATTTTTACTCCTTGTATCTGTCTAGGAAAAATTATTAAATTAACTGACCCTAAAATAAATACACCCAAAATGCAATGAGAAAAATAATGTATTGACCAAAGCATTAAAGCCTTTTCCCCTTGTTTTAATCTTTAATAAGAACTCTGTTCTTATATTTCTGTGTAGGCTAAACCAATATATGGAGTTTCCAAGCCAAGGTCCAGACAGGATGTGAGTGCATATGAACCACTAGGTACTCAACACCCCTGTCTACAGCTTGATAATACACATTCAACTACTTTCCAAATATATAACAGCTCAGAAGCATGTGGAGTGATGCATCATCTCCGTGCATTTATAAAGAGACAGAGACCTGGAGCAGCTGAGGCCACAGTCCCAGATGACTCTAGGACGCCTCTCTCTCATCCATCCTACACAGAACCAGAAGAATCTCTGGACTTCTAGTGAGCCATATCTTTATATAGATAATTGTTAGATTATTTTTGAGGTTATGAGAATAATGATCAATTTTATACTTTTTAAAAAAGAGAGATGAGGTCTTGCTGTGTTGCCCAGGCAGGTTCTAGTTTCCCACCTTTCCCTTAGGGAATCGTGGAATTCTTACATCCTTAAGAAATTAGTATATGTTTATTGAGCTCCTGTTATGTGCTAGGCATAACTTTAGCAGTTAGTTTTGGTTGAAGTTGGTTTTGTTATCATTAGTTTTGTGAAGACAAGAAGGGAAAGGTGTTAAATTATCTCTAAACGATGTACTTATCTGAAACCATTGCCAGTAAAGCCAGAGTGTCCTGCTACTAGGTGTCAGTGCCTGGGGGTAAGCTGGATTTTCTACCTCAAGTTAGACATTATTCCTCATCACTTCCCAGGCAGATAGTAAAGCCTGTTGTTCTGGTTTCTTATTCATCCTTTAAGAAATAAAAGTGTTAGATCTGTCAAGAGTTGTTTCTTCAGAATCTTCTGCCAAAAGAAGATAACCTGTCCTAATCACTTAGTCATTGGGTAACACATTAGCAGCAAAGTTCAACCAATGTCTACCGTTATAAAATGAAGTTTTTTCCCCCTGATTTAAGTAAATTGTACATTAATTACATAGCTGAATGGGAGTGATGGTAGAGCATTCTCCCTTGCTCCACTAGGTGAGATAAATAACCAAAGGCAGTGTATGATTTTGGTGATGGATTGGCTATGCACTTTATTTCTTGTGGCAAGTGTCAGGAGAAAACCAGGCCACTCAAGAGAAGCAGGCAAGCAACAAGGGAACCAAGGAGAAGTGGATTAATAATGTTAACTCCCAGATCCTTTGCCACTTGACTAAATCTCAGATTAGCTTGTACCATATATCACAAATTTCACAATAGTTTATACTGTGTGATTAAAGTAAACAACGAATTTGTTAAAACAACTAAAAAATGCTAATTTATGGTTTCTCAAACACTGTCTTCTGACTAGATGGGCCAATAAAATTTAAAATGTTAGGCCAGGTATGGTGACTCAGGTCTGCAATCCCAGCACTTTGGGAGGTAGCGGCGAGAGGATTGCCTGAGCCTTATGGGTTCAAGACCAGCCTGGGCAACTTGGTGAGACCTCATCTCTACGATAAATCAAAAAATTAGCCAGGCATGGTGATACACACCTTTAGTTTCAACTTCTTGGAAGACTGAGGTGAAGGGATTGCCTGAACCCAGCAGGTCAAGGCTGCGGTGGGTGTGAACATGCCACTGCACTCTAGCCTGGGTGACAGAATGAGACTCCTACTCAAAAAAATAAAATGTCAATTGGTGCTTTGGTATCCCTTCTGTATAAAGGGTACTTTAGAAACGTCAGTTCTCCAAAAATTATTCCTGTCAACTACTGAATTTAAGCATTTTTTCCCTGCACTTTCATAGCTATTTTAGAAAACAGTCCCTGGGAAGCCCTGGTCAAAAGACTTGCTGTGCTGGATGTGTACCTGCTGCTGGCCACCGTGAGAGTCCCCCAGGCATACTCTGGTGTTCTTTGGTGGCAGTGCTGTAGTCTCAACCAATCTGGAGCCCTAGCAGTGATACAATTAAGGGCAGAGGAGACGTTCTTTTTTCCAAAGGTGTTCATTGTCACCAGGAAGTCACACACAATCCTATTTACTAAAATGTTTGAAATGCCTCGTAAATAGTAGGGGTGCAATGAATATTTGTTCAGCTGAAAGGTGACTCCAGGAGCCTGTTAGCAGGTGCACTGCTGAGCGCAGGGGGCCATGTGCTCTTGTGACCAGCTGCCCCGGGGCTGGGCTCTAGTGCCAGTGCTCCCTCCAGGCCAACTCGCCAGCTCCTCACTGTGATCCTCGTGTGGAATCAGGGTGTGTGGAAACACCAGCACTGCGTCAACCGGTGCCTCTTCATCTTGTGGGCTTCTCATTTTATCCCAAGAGAACTGGCCAAGTCTCCCGAGGACAGCAGATGAGGCACATCACACAGTGTGTCATGTGGAGCCAGTCCCGCTTGCGGGGGAGGGAACCAAAGTGTCCAGCGGCTGCCCCAGCCACTGCGGTAGTCCTTCAGCCTGGGGCAGGACCCGATCTGACTAGCTCTGAAGCCTACATGCTGTCTCGCTTGAAGAAAGCCTCCATCCCCCCCCCACCTGCTTGACAGCAAGAACTAGGAAGTGCCTTGTGAATTTCTGCTGCTTTCTAAAGCTATTCCTGGTCAGGTCCGAATATAACCACATTGAAGGAGATCAGAGAGCCCCTCCTTCCTCTCGCGAGCACATCTAACCTAGAGTTCCTCAAGCCCAGACCTGCTGACTTCTGCTTTGAGGAATGGGTTCTCTGCTCCACCAAGGAAGCAGCTCTTAGGAATTTTTAAAATCTAAAGCAGTGACAACAAACAGCACCCTGTTGATTGCTTTTCACAAGAGTCCCCTCCTTTGAGCCAGCCCCCTGCTTTCCCCGAGTCCTCATCTTCCTCCTCTCCCCTTCTAGATGTCGAGGCCTTCACCAGCAAGTGAGAACAGTGTATGGGAGGGAGGTCGGCACTTGGCAGTGCATTGGGCATTTGAGGTATAGGGAGGGAACAGAAGCCGTAAGATGATGGGCTGGAGGGCCACTGCTAAGTGCCATGGATGCCTCTAGAAGGAAGACGAACAACTGAAAATAAGTACCAGGCAACTGAAAGCCAGATATGGAAGAGAGGACTAAGCCCAGCACTTCACAGGTGGCAGAACGTCCCACCCAACCAAGGCGGGTCTTCTAGGCAGGATCAGGACCCTGATTGGGAAAACCTGACCAGTGAGATGCTTAAATCCCTCGAAGATTGTGACTTCCCAAGCCCCTCAAAATAGTCTGAGCCTACATACATGCTGCCCCGACCCCTGCTAGCATTCCCTATACCCAATCCACGCTGGAAGACATTGAAGAGGCTCTTCTTGTGCAAGATAGCACGTGCAGCCCTCAGGGTCCTCCATGACAGCTGGAGCCATGCTTGTCTGGCTAAGGGAGCATAGGGACTGCACATTGAAGGAACCGTAAGGTGTCGTCAGCACAGACTGACAGGAGCTGCACAGGCAGATAACCTAGACCTGCTGTCATCTGCCAGGTCGCGTCAGAGCTCCTCCCCCAGAGTGCACAGACTAAGCCCAGCCAGTCAAAAGAGGAGGAAAAGCCTGAGCTCACTTCATGGGCGGGTCAGCTCCATCTGTGGTTGCAAGCTGAAGTCAGGTAGTGGCTACACTGCAGCTTCACAAGGGTGGCCTTGAAGGACAGTCGTGAAGGAAGAGGCTCTCAATGGTCAGAGCTCTGAGCAGATCATCTAGTCATTCACTTGGTATGGGAAAGAAAAGCGACCTGAGGTTAGGGAGTAAATGGCGGGGGGGGGGGCAAAAAACACCAGAATTATCTTTTGGAGGGCAGGCCCTTGTGGTGTAGGCCACCCCTGCTAGGTAAGTGTACTAGGAATCCACTGGCAGCGCTGTGAGAGGCTGTGTTTGGCTTTCTTGGTTTTTTTGGGGGGATGGAAATTCTTTCACGTTTGTCCACTTCATGATGGGTGATTTATGAGCATACCTGCCCATACCACGCAGCAGTTTTTAACCAAAAATGACGTGATCCCCGTGTCCACCCTCCCTGTTCACCCGATCTCCCCCAAGTGACTTGTTTGTTTCCCTGGATGAAAAAAGTCTTCAAAGGCAAATTTGCTGATGTGGAAGAGGTGAAACAAAAAGCGGCAGAAACACTAAAAGACATCAAAATTGACGAGTTCAGAAACTTTGAAGCAGTGGCCAAAGTCTTGATAGGTGTATTGCAATAAACAAAGAGTACTTTGAAGGTAACTGAAGTTTAAATATGTTAGGAATAAATACACAATTTTTTATAAATAAGTGCTGGATTTTTTTAGGATCAGAAAAACCTCAAAAAGATCAGGGATAAGAAACCTGGGTAGGGATATATGGGGTGGACTTATAGAAGTGGGCATGAACACCCACCGAAGAGTACCCACCATTGACAGGACAGAACAGCTGGCTAGTTAGGTGACTCAGCCCACTGACCTCAGCCAGCACATGTCATTGGCCACGCCATTGTTGGCATGACGATAACATGAAAAGGTGCCGTGGGGGCAGATATGAAGGCTGTTCATGGCTCGGCCCAACAGCATGGAGTCTCACCTCACCACAATAATTCATCTACTGCTGCCACTCTACCTCAACAGAGACCAGCACTGAGTCCCCAGTATGGGACCATTCCTCAAGAACACCAAACAGCCACTTGGTGGCAAGTTGATAAAATGGGGTCTTTCCATCCTGGAAGGCCCAGCAGTGTGTTCTTTGGGAATACTCGTGTATTTAGGGTATGGCTTGGCCTTTCCTACCCAGCGTCTCAGCCAGCACTGCAATCAAAAGGGTTAGAGGGCATTTGATCCATTGGCATAGGATTCCATAGGATGTCACCTTAGACCAGAGGACCAACTTTACAGTACAGGAGGAGTGGGAGAGAGCCCATGACCATGGGGTTCACTGATGGCAGCACGTAGTGGTCATCTAGAAGCTGTCATCCTGAAAGAGCATTAGAATGGTGTACTGAAGACAGCGAAAGTGCCAGATCAAAGGCAGTACTCCGCGAGCATGGGTGATGTTCTCAGGACTGAGTACAGGAGGCGAAGCAAAGACCACATATGGTCCTGTCCCCACGGAAGGGCACATGGGTCTCAGTCCCAAGGGGTAGGCTTGAGTAGCTCCACTGGCCATCATGCCCACTGACTCTCCATCTGAGCTCTGTGGGTTGGAAGTCCTGGTCCTACTGAATTATGAGTGTGGGCACTTCAGATTCCAGACATCTAGGGACCAGGAGGCAAGAAAAGTTGCCATTTGGCAGGGTCACCGGCCCTGGTCACTAGGAAGAGGCGGGTTAGATTTGGCACTCGGGTTTAGAAAAAAGCTTGTATAGACCAGGGAAATGACGGGATTGGATTTGTGTCTTTCAAAACAAACTGAATTGCAGAGGGTGGGTGGTTTAGAAACCAGGGGACTGCCGTTGCAGGATGGGTTCTCCAGAAGAGGGCACTGCAAAGGAATTTGGAGGGTATAAGATGCTTACTTGAAATCAACACCTTTGAAATTAAGGGTGAGGGAGGAACTGAACCACAGTGAAGGCTGACCAAACCTCAGCCAGCCCCGGTGGAACTCTGGAGTGAATGTTGTTCCTCAGAGGTGTCACGTGTTGGACAAGATGGTCTAATACCCCGGTCTTTATACCCCAGAATAAGGTACAGCATGGTCACCCTGTGAGGATTTGTACAGTTCACTATATGTGGATTGGCCCAGAAAGAAATGGCTTGGGGAAGGTGGCTCTCTGCCACTGAGGAGAACCCTGCAGTTGCCATCAGCTGGAGACTCTGCTCACGGTGCTCCCCACACTGGCAGCAAGTCCGTCCTTGAGGAGGAAGAGATCTAGGCGGCACACTCCAGTGTACCCTACAGTCCACTTTTCGTGCCACCTGGCTCAACTGTCTGCTTATGTCCAGAGAGCAGTTCCTCTGGAATTCTGGGACCTCTCCAGAGGGGAAGCTCAGAAGAGGTAGTTAGCAGGTGAGACCACAGTTGGTCTCCGGGCTACAGCTGATGCTCCTGCATTCTAGATGCTCCTTAATGGCAGTTTGCATCTCGCCCGGCTTCATCAGTGACTCCTCAGACCAGGGTGTTTGTTCTCCTAGAGATGCCGGAGACATGAGAAAGCCACAAATAAATAAAACAGGATCATTTTGCTCTTATGCAATTTTAAATGTTACCTGCAGTTTGTTCTATTTGTCGGGTGGGACACACAGCCTTGGGACTCTGGCCCCATCTGCTAGTCCAATTCTGCCTCTGTCCTCAGAGTGGCACCTGCAGAAAGGGATGTCCCCACAACAAGGCTGATCCTCCAGGAATTCTCCCTCGTGCCCTTCACTGCCAGCCAGTGCCAGCCAACCCTGCTTCACTCCTCCAGGGAGGCGAATGTGCCACCATCCTTACGCTTCGCCTGTCCTCAGTAGAGCACAACTTTTTGTAATTGTGTCTCATCACTTGTCAGTTCCCTCACACTACCCCTAATTTTCCTCCATTCTAGACTATTCTCAAGGACAAAGATGATGTTTTTCTATCCTCGGTGTCTAATCATTATGCCAGGCAGACACAAACTGATATTTGTTAAATTAATGAGTTGAACAAATTTGTTGAATAATTTTTAAAAGATAAATTTCTGTACATTGTTAATAGTAGGTTTACTTGTTATTGCCCAAAGCCGGAAACAATTCCTGGATAACATAAATAACATTTGCTTTTTTGTTTAAACTGAAATAAAGTTTTCCAAGAAGAAATAAAGAGGGAGAGAGAGGAAGGGAGGGAGGAAAGGAAAGTAAGGCGGGGGAGAAAGGAAGAAAGGAGCGGGGGAAGGAGGGGGACAGGAAGGAGGGGAGGGGCCGAAAGGAAGGAAGGAAGGAAGAGAAGGTGGGAGGCAGGGACGAGTTTCCTGGGTCCAGCCCCCACGACTGTTGCTGAGATGGAGCAGACGCTGGTGGAGGTCTGCAGGGCAGAAGGAGGGCAGGGGCTAGCCGGGTGACTCCGTGTGGACAGCATCTCTGAGAGAAGAGTGAACTCCGTGAACCCTTCTGGGTGTGGCTACTGCAGAGGCCATGGGGTCTGTGGGTGGCGTCACGCACATGAAGCCAGAGCTTTGAAGAGCACAGGGTCCTCAGACCTCAACCATGTGTGTCACTCCTGAAGGCGTTCTAGGTTATTGTGTGGACTTCACTTCGGCCTGAGCCCACGGGCTCCTGGGAGATCTCCCCCCGCCCCCCACCCCGGGCTCCACACGGTGAAGATGGCAGCTCAGCACCCTGTCCCTGCCTGCTGGGACCTGTGTGCAATCTGTTCCACGAGGGCTGTGCCACAAGCACTTCACACCTTCAACACTCGCTCTGCCCACGACCCCCAAGGGCCCCCAGGGGCTGTGGCCCTTGGCAGACCCTTGCTTTCCTCAGGTCCCACCCCTTGGTCCTCCCGCCCCATAGCTCTTTGAAGCTGATTTTGGACCCAGCTTCTTGGGTCAGTAACTTCTTCCCATTTCATTCCCAACTAACCTTTCTGTCACATTCACAGACCCTAAGGTTTTAAAGCTCTTGTCCAATCAGCCAAGCATATTAACTGCTTAATAATCCTTGTCCCTATTATGGTCCAATCTGAAAAATCGGTTGCTATCCCTGGTGGCTCATCAAAAACAAGAGGCAGAAACTGGAAGAAAAGGGAATGTTTCATTTCTATAACCAGGTTATAGGGAGACGAGTCAGCATCATTACCAAAAACCCCACTCCAAGCAACACAAGTTTATTCCAGTATTTGTACCCAAAATGCATAGTCCTTCACCCACCCCAGTGTGACTCCTAAATGCAGTTTTAGCATGACTCAAGATTCACATGAACAATTTTTTGATACGAGACCACTGACGTGACACAAAGGCTCCTGGTCGTGCTGGCATTCTAGATAACATTTTGAAATTTGTGATATGTTCTTTTACCGTTTTTGTTTTGTTTTGTTTTTTAGAGGAGGCAGACATTGCAACATTTGGAAGTAACGGAAAGTCACAACATTTAAAATGATCATTTTAAATAGGTTTCAAACAAAATTGTCACAGTCCCCTGTTTCCAGAGCCCTGGCCTATAGTAGTCTGATGTCACTGTATTCACAGATGGAGGAGAGGTGGACAATGCCCACACCAGGTGTCACATGTTGGACAAGATGGCTGGACCTTCTTGACACTCTCAGACACATTCCTGCTGGCTTTGGACCACTCTCCTCATTATTAGGTGGTCTGGCTTGCTGGCTGTTTCTTCTTCAGCACCAGCGATGGTTTACTAGACAAGACTGATCTTCTAGATCAGTCGGGCAAAGCTGTTCTAGGACAGGAGAACGGGGTGGTGAGGGCAGAAGTTGGGGGAGAGAAAAATGTGCATTTTAAATTCAAGCAGCTTTTGCATTTAACCTAATTCAGCTACAAAAGAATACAAATTCTAAGTCTTTTATAAATGACTGTTCTAATATAACCAACATGGCCTCTTTTCAGCCTGTAACACTATGACAACCAGTGTTGTCATACTGAGTTGATGCAGTGCCAGCCAAAAGCAAAGGCTCTTCTCATGATAAATATATGATTTCCATTAGAGGCTGGGCACAGTGGTCCATGCCCATAATCCTAGCAATTTGAGAGGTCAGTGCAAGAAAATTGCTAAAGCCCAGAAGTTCGAGATCAGCCTGGGCAACATAGTGAGATTCCAGCTCAAAAAAAAAAAAAAAAAAAAATTTCGGTTAGACTTATTTCTATGTTGGAAATAGCTTGTGCCCCTCTTCCCTTAAGCATCCGGGGATCCCAGGCTGAGAACTTCTTTTCTGAAGGCTGCTGTGGAGTGCCGACCAAGTCTCCCTGGTGTTCCCTTTTCACAGGTGGGCAAACCAAGGCTGTCAGTTTTGAGATGAGCTGGAGTAATCAAACTGACAGAGAATCAGAGTGACAATCGAGATTTTAAAAAATTCCTCCTCTTGGGGTCTCTAATTCCTCATAGCACTAAAGTCTCTAAAAAATAAAATTAAGAAAGCTAGGGTCAGCTGCCACCTGGCCTTCAAGGGAGCCTGTTTTGCCCACAGCCCGGCCCTTTCCATGGGATCTCAGAGTTCACTGTCCAGCAGCTGTCCTTGGTCAAGGGACCCAGAGAGAGGTGCCAGGAGGAACCTGAGCCGTCATCAGGTCTAGGCTATTCCAAGGGGAGTTTCCTAGGATGCTAACTGCTATTTTGAGTGAAAAGTCATCAGTGGGCAATTACTTGTGAAAAAGGCAGGGTTAATCAAAGGCAGACGGGTTTCATTTTGTTTTTGTTTTGCTTGGTGTTCACTTCAAGGACACCCTGAGACTTTACAGCATCTTTGGTCCCATGTCCCTGACAGGAGGGTGCAGTGTCATGCATTATCGCCAAACTTATTGCACCCTGATTTCTCTCTCTCTTTTTTTTTTTTGAGTTGGAGTCTCACTCCATTGCCCAGGCTGGAGTGCCGTGGCATGCTCACAGACACCCCTGCCGGGCTCTGGCGAGCCTTCCGCCTCAGCCTTCCAAGTAGCCGTAACTACAGGCGTGCACTACCACACTCAGCTAACTTTTTGATTTATTGTAGAGATGAGGTCTTGCCGAGTCACCGAGGCTGTTCTCGAACCCATGGGCTCAGGCAATCCCCTCACCTTGGCCTCCCAAAGTGCTGGGATTACAGGCTTGAGCCACCATGCGCAGCCTAAATCTGTTTTTCGTGGGAGATCTATTGGTGCCTCATGGGATCCTGGGGTTCCAAGGAACCTAGTTTGGGAATGTTGGTCCCATGCCCAGCTGGGGAAACAGAATTCCAAGGAGGTAGAATGACCAGCACTTGTCCCACATCTAGATGTGGCCTAGCCAGGCCCGGACCCAGATTGCCAGCATCTAATCCTGGGCTTTTCAGACTTGGGTCCTCCCCCAATTCCCTCCATCCCTCACCCCACCCCATACCTTCATTTAACCCAGGAAAGAAGTTTCCAAGGGACAATGGAAATGGAGAGAATTCTGCTCAAAGAAAGGCTGCTTCTGAGGCTCGTTTGTGTCCTCAGCAGAACCTCCCAGGTTGGTGGAGCCGGGAGGAAGTGAGGAGGCTGGAATGCCCATAGCACACAGCCAGAGAGGGTTATGATTTGGGGACCCAGTAGCAGAAGAGCCCAGAGGACAGCGTCTGCACAAGCGAAGGCCAGGCTCCTGGCCCTGAGCCTGGGCTTCTCTGGTGGGCGCCCCTCCATGCCCACATCCTGTGGCCCAGGCCAGTCGGGGGCCATCTGGCCTGCAGATGCTAATGGTGCTCCATGGTGTCTGTCCCCATTGTGGCGGGGACAATGTCCCCAGGAGGAAGAGAGGGTGTGGCTGCTCTGCAGAGTCTGACCAGCGGCACCCAGGCAGCAGCGAGGGGTGGACAGCTCCGTGGTGACTCCGCTGGTTGAGGCAGTGTTCGAGGGCTTGCCCCCCACTATAAGACAGACAGGATCGGGCTGGCATCCCAGAGCAGCCTCGCCCACCCAGCCCAGAGGAAGGACAAGAAAACAGTAGAAAAGTGAAGGGTTGGGGCTCCCCTGTGTAACAGTGCTGCCCCATTATGCTAGATGCACGGGGTCTCCCCTCTGCTAAAAGCAGCCTCTGGGACCCTGGAGAGACTCTCTCCCGGCCCATACCTGAGCCACTTGGCCAGGCAAGGAACTGGGTTGGCAGCACCAGATCTCCCTCCCTCCACGGTCCCGAGTGTAGGAGCCCCAGGGGCAGCTGTCCTCTCAGCTTAGATGACCACACCAGCACAAGCCCTGCTGACCACCCCCAGCACAAGTCTGGCTTACCCTGGAACATGAGTAGGTGGTCTCTGGTGCAAGAGGGAAACATTCTTGGAGATGCTCTGCTGAGAGCAGTGGCCTGGCAGGGCTGTGCATGGGTCTCTCTCTGGAAGTCTCCTCCCTGCTGGAGCACAGCCAGAAAGTGACTTCCAGGTCTGGGTGGGGTTGGTGGTGAGGCACTCGACAACCTGGTGATGGCCCACGGGTTCCTGGACCTCCTTGGGTCTCAGCTTCTTCCTCAGTGGAGTCTGACTTGGGAGGGTGCTGGGAGGTGATTTAGTGCTGCTCGAATACACATCCCCGTACCTGTCCTCAGTGACAGCATCTTCAGCGATAGTGGCATTTCACCTGCTAACCCTGAGGACGTAGGAGGAAGCGGGGTGGGGTGAGATGTCCACAGCCCAAGACCCAGCACATTAGTCCAGAGTGGAAACCTTGGCGTCTCTTCAACCAGCAAAATGCATTTCTGCTGTCCTGAGTACCTTCGTTCCACTTGGTCATGTGCATACCCAGACCTGGGCTAGACCCTCCACCAACTGGTCCCCTGGTAACCTGTGACCTAATAGAGACTGTACTGTAAGGAATGGGGGAGGGGCATGCTCACTGGAGCTTAGGTTACCTGTGGTTCCTGAAGGTTCCTCAAGGAGGGAAACTGGAGGGATGGGGCTCTTATTTCAAATACATAGGCCACATGAACAAAATGATCTCAATCCAGAGACTGGCTGGCCACACCGTGCCATTGACAAGACCCCTGTCTAGTCACAACACCCTTCAGAGGCACGCGACCAGCCTTCGAATTCTGGAACCACGGCTTACCGAGTGGTGAGAACAGCTCTTAGGGTTGCCTTGTGAATTAGACTAAGTAGTGTGTGCAAAGTTGGCCCAGTTCCAAAGTTCAAGGCCTTAGCCACTGAAAGAGCTGAGGGACTCGTGCAAAAGACAGAGAAACCCACCTAGAAGGGGCTGCGAGAACACCAGGGAGGGGTATTTTCCCCAGCTGGTGGTTGATCAGAAGGGGCCCCAGGTGGGGAAGGAGGGAACCTTCTGGGTATGAACTACACAGGTATTCACAGAACTGCAGGCAGGGTGATGAACATGGAGTTGGGGAGATACAGGATGTGGGAGCAGGTGAGACCAGAGAGGTTGAAAAGGTGAGTGAGAAGCCGGGCTCAGTGGCTCAGCCTGTAATCCCGCGCCTTTGGGAAGCTGAGGTGAGTGGATTGCCTGAGCCTGCGGGTTCGACACCCGCCTGGGCAACTTGGCGAGACCTCATCTCTACAATAAACAAAAAAAATGAGCCGGGCGTGGTAGCGCGCGCCTGTAGTTCCAGCTACTCAGAAGGCTGAGGCGGAAGGATCGCCGGAGCCCAGCGAGTTGAGGCTGCGGTGGCCGAGAGTGGCCACTGCACTCCAGTCTGGGCGACAGAGGGAGACTCCAACTCAAAACAAAACAAAACAAAAATGAGTGAGAAGAGCTCGGTGCTGTGAGCCACTGTGTGAACACATCTCAGTGGTCATGAGGGCCATACTTGGGAAGGCGTGGTCGGATTTGGGCATGAGAAGGTTTCTCTATCTGGGCAGGTGTAGGAGAAGGCATTGGAGCAGGGCACTTTGAAGGCAGGGAGGCAGGAGGCTGGTTCTGTTATGCTGTGGAGGAGCCTGAGCTCTGAAGAAGAGGCCGTAGAGTGGGGGGAGGGGAACCCGGACTCGAAGAGAGGGCCCCAGGCAGCGGCCCTGTCTGTGGGGCTGAGGGGGAGGGAGTCTCTGGAGTTGGTGGCTTGGGTGGTGGATGGTGCCATTCTCTAGGAGGGCTTCAGGGAGGAAGAAGACCATCCACTCAGCTCCTAACAGGTCAACGTTGCAGCACCCGAACAGGTAGAGAGATCCAGGTACGTATCATGTGGTAGGAACCTTGCGCATATCTGTTGAATGAATATAGTTGGCGTCCAGGCCTCGAGCTCTGCAGACAGCCAAGGTGGTGGAGTCGGGTCTTCAGCATGCAAGGATGGATGGCATCGCGACTCCAGGAGTCCGCACCACGTGAGGGCTGGGGTCCTCGGGAGTAGCCCAGGGGCAGGTAGACTACCGAGAAGGGCAGTTAGAGACAGGTGAGAATAACCCGGGAAGACAGGGGTCATGGAAGCCCAGGGAAGAGACAGATCCAAGAGGGATGGAGCGACAAAGTGCGAGAGGCCTGCAGGGCCCCGTCCTGCCGCCCAGTCCTGGCACCCAGCGGCGGGGCCAGGCACTGCCCCGCTGCAAAGATGACAGCTGCTTCTACAAAAGAAGAACCAGAACCCGGAGCAGAACGAGCAACATCATCCCTTGCAACGTTATCTCTCATTAATGAACCTTCACAAAATGAGCATTCGTTTTTAGCCACGTAGTTGCCGGTTTAGGCCCTGGAGTCACCTGAAATACTGCATGGAAATTCAGACACTCCAGAAAGAAGTGGTTACGCGTGCGGTCCTTAGAGTCGGCCTGCTGTTCAGCTCGGCCTCCACTTCCTGCTCTGGGCTTGGGTCCTGAGTCTGCCACCTAGTGGAGTCCAGGCGACATGACCTTTCCAGGCTTCGGTCCCCCTAGGAATGAGTTCTGACCGAGGAGCGCCACTGAGAAGATTCCGTGAAAAGAAGCAGCTGAAGCTCTCAGCACAGCTTTGGCAGATAGGAGTTCAAGAACATAGTCGTGATCACAATAATAATTATCATTAATTCCGCTGGGTTATCATTAATGGCTCATGCCTGTAATCTCAGCACTTTAGGAGACCCAGGCGAGAGGATTACTTGAGTCTCGAAGGGGCTCAACACCAGCCTAGCAACATAGCAAAACCTCATCTCTGTTAAAAAATAATAATAGAATTCATTTCTCACATATTTATTGAGTGCCTACTATGTGCTGAGCAATTTCTAGGACAGAGTCGTTCAGTACAAATATCATGCAAGCCACAGTCATAAACCATATATGTAATGCCAAATTATATATAACATACTTCAAAAACACATAACAAATTACATACAGTAGTCATATGACAAATATACAATATATTTTATTTAACCCTATATATCCAAAATATCACTTGAACATGTAATCAATGTTGAAAAGTATTGGCTGGGCTTGGTGACTCAACCTGTAATCCTAGCACTTTGAGAGGCCGAGGAGAGTGAATTGCCTGAGCCCCCAGGTTCGAGACCAGCCTGGGCAACTTGGTGAGACCTTGTCTCTACAATAAGTGAAAAATTAGCCGGGCATGGTAGTATATGCCTTCGTTCTGGCTACTTGGAAGGCTGAAGTGGAAGGATCACTAGAGCCCAGCAGGTCGACACTGGGGTGGCCATGAGCATGCCACTACACTCCAGCCTGGGCGACACAACTCAAAAAAAAAAAAAAGAAAATATTCGTGAGAATGGTTGTAGTTGTAGAAACAAGATCTCACTGTATTGCCCAGACTGGTCTCAAACTCCTGGCCTCAAGCGAATCTCCTGCCTCTGTTTCCAAACGTGTTGAGATTTCAGGTGCAAGCTACTGTACGTGGCCATATTACTGAGAGCTTTAAATTCTTTCCTTGTATACCACTTCAAAAACCAGTGTGTGACCGCTATATTGTGCACTGCTATTCTAGGTGCTAGAGAGAAAATGATAGGCAGGGGCAGAGTCCTTGCCTTCATGGAACTTGTGTTTCAGAGACAGCGGCAGACAATATCAAAGATAATAAGCTATTCAGTAAAATAATTCTAAGTTTAGAAGAAAGGAAGCAATGGCGGGAGAAGCAATAATATCCAACGCCCATCCACCCAGGAACAGAGGTCGATTTCAGAGGGATGAGGTGTGTTTTCCTGACCTTCCAGTTCTCCCTCTGCCAAGGTGGAGGAGTGGTGGTTTACTTCCATCTCTCTGATATGCAGGAGAGTCCCATCCTGTACCCTGTGGGGACAAGACCCCAAAGCAGGGAGGTGCTTGCTGAGCCAGTAATCTTAACCAGGTCTTGAGAAAAAAATAAAGATAATCACAATACTGGTTGTGGATTTTATTCAATCATATCCATTTTGAAGAAACACTTCCTTTATCTGAGGGCTGCTGAGGGAAGACACTGGAACATTGTCCTCCAAAATAAATGGCAGAGAGAATACTGATAATTATAGAAAGAAAGTTACTTCCCTAAATTCCTTTTATAATTCACTCTAATGACTTCTTTCTTGCTTATGAAGATGGAACATTGTAACAAGCCTGAAAATATCAAAAAGTATGAAAAAAATTTATCCAAATCCCGTAATTCATAGATGAATGTGTTGGTGTATTTTCTGCCTGTCTTTTTTATACCCAGATCCATAACTAGAAATGTAAGTATTTACTGCTTCACATATGTGTTTTATATACAGACGTTCCTCAGCTTACAATGGGGTTTTGGCCAGATAAACTCATGGTAAGCTGAAAATATCCTAAGTTGATAATGCATTGAATACATTAACCTATTATGCATCATTGCTCTGCTTGGCCTACCTTGAACGTGCTCAGGACACTTACCTGAGCCACATGGGGCACAGTCACCTGCAACATAGTAGCCTGGAGAGTGTTGTGTTTACCTTGCGACTGCCTGGCTGGTGGGGGCTGCGGCTCCACTGCCTAGCATTGCCAGAAAGCGCCCTGCCGCATGCCGCTGGTTCCAGAAAAGATTAAAATTCAAAGCAGAGTTTCTGCCACATGTGTATTACTTTGGCAACACTGTAAGGTCAAGAAATCATAAGTCGAACTGTGGCAAGTTGGAAACCATCTGTACTTAAGATCAAACTATAAATTGTTTCATATGCTACTTTTTTACATAACATGATTGCATGAGCATATTGCTGTTGTACATTTCAAAACAAATTTTACTTCTAATGGCTAAATAACACTCCAACTTATTAGGGGTACTATAATTTCCTTTCTAGTTGGACAAGGGTTCCAATGTTTTGCTACTACAAGTAATGCTGAATGAACATCCTTGTACCCAAAGCTTTCTCCTCTTTTTTTTATTTCCTTAGAATATGAAGTCTATTAAGTTCATGAATTAATGCTAGAAAAAGTGCTACATACCTCACTGCTGAATATCATTATGGTCACCTTCAAAGTACTTCCCTTGGGAAGCTGTACACCAACCTCAGCTCCTAGTCCACCCATCAAAGCAACTTTAGAACTCTTTTTCTGGAATGGCCATCATAGCTGTATTCATATTCTCCTTGATGTCCTGAATGTCATCAAAGTGTCTTCTTTTCAATATTTCCTTTAACTTCATGTAAAGTCACTGGGGGCCAGATCAGGTGAGTAGGGAGGATTTTCCAATACAGTTATTTGTCTAGTGACAAAAAACTCCCTCACAGACAGTGCTGTGTGAGCTGATGCATTGTTGTGATGCAAGAGCTCCTCTGGAACTATTTTTGCACACCCTTTCTCATGCAAAGATGTTCAGTTAAGATTTTCCTGCGTCTCTATTGATGTTTATTTGGTCTGCTATAATTCTCACAGTCAGCCAATGATTTTGATGCACAATTCAACAAATTTTTGCAATGTTTTTTGTCAGCTCTGCTTATTACTGATCACCTTGAACTTTCTTCATCCATGATGCTTTCTCTCCCATCAAAAAAATGTTTAATACATTTGTACACTGCCGTCTTCTTCATGACATTATTCCCATAAACTTAGACTAACATGTTCCTGATTTCACTTCCATTCTTGCCAAGTTGAACAAGAAATTTAGCATTTGTTCATTGCTCTAATTCAAACTCTGACATTCTGGTGACAGCAGCTCTGATGGCCATACCGGAAAAAGAGTTCCAAAATTGCTTTGACAGGTGGACTTGGCATTGGCATCAGGGCATAGTTTCCCAAGGGAGTACTTCAATGTGAACGTCGTGATATTCAACAATGAGGCATGTAGCACTTTTTCTTGAATTGGCTCGTGAACTTAATTGTCAGACCTGGTAGACCTTAGGAAGAACATTGCTTTGTTGCTTCATAATGCCAAACTGCTTTCAAAGATTCTGTATCTCCCACAAACAGAACCTGAGGAGACTCATCTTACTGTATTCTCTTCAATAGTGACTATGAACATTTTAAAAACTGTGTTATTTTAAGGATATCAACTAAGCCAGCAAGACAGTTGCATTTGTGCTATTTTAAAGGGCTAAATTTAAATTGCTTTAGCTTTCTGGTGATTTTAGATGTGATTTTTCTGCAATCAATTGTCTATGTACTTTATTTTTTTTAATTTGTTCTTTAATGTCTTTCTTATTATGCTTTATATAATAAGGATACTAACTCTTGTTTATAATATTTGTGACAGATATTGTTCTCAGTTTGGTGTTTAATTTTTAATATTTTTGACAGACAAAAGGTAAAATTTATTTTGGTTATATCTTTGTGATTCTTTCATCTTTTTTTAAATTTTAAGTCGTTTACATCTTTAGAGCTGGACAGTACAGCTAAATTTTCTTGTTTTAAAATTATGCTATTTGCGTTTAACTCCTTTTCTGGAATTAATTTTGTGTATTGATATGAGGGATAACTCGAACTATTTTTCCTCCAGAGGGCCAGTTTCCCAACCATACTCATTAACTCATCTATCCCTTCCCCCATTGATTTGTGGGATTTCCTTAATCATATATTAAGTTATTGAAAATTTGCGGGGGTCTATTTTGTTGTTTGATTTGATTGGGTTTATTTTGTTTTATTGTATTTTAGAGATAGGACCTCACTCTGTTGCCCAGGCTGGAGTACAGTGGCATGATCATAGCTCACTGCAGCCTTGAACTCCTGGACTTAGGCAATCCTCCCATCTCAGTCTCCTGAGTAGCTGGGACTACAGGTGTGTGCCACTACACCCAGCTAATTTTTTAAAAACATTTTTTGTGGAATTGGGGTCTTACTATGTTGCTCGGGCAGATCTTGAACCCTTGGCCTCAAGGGATCCTCTTGCCTCGGCCTCCCAAAGTGCTGGGATTATAGGTGTGAGCCACTGCGCCAGGCCTGCATTTAGATGGGGCATGAAATAGACCGATGCTTAAGAAAATACAGTAGTCTCCCAGTCCAGAAATGTAACCCACTCGAGGGCTAAGGCATGGTCTAGACTACTCTCCAGGGTCCCACATCACAGGGTGGAGTCTGAACTACTCAACCAGGCCCAGACCATCCCTGCTCTGCAGGCTCATCTGCCCCTTGCCTCTCCCAGTTTAGACGTTACACTCAGTAACTCTGCAACCAGGCAGTTTCACACTCCCCGCCAGTGTTTATGCTCATCTTTTTTCCTGAAATGCCTTCTCCCACCCTGCCCCCTCTGTCTGGCTAATTCCCTCTCTCACTCAGTTCAATACACCTCAATTTGGCCTTCCCGTGAGCCGTCTACACCCCCTAGGCTGATCCGGAAGCACTTAGAGCAAAAGTTTACATACCTGCCCCTACCTGGCTTAACTTGACTAGTTATTCCCTAAGGGAAGGATCTGTGGTGTTCAATTTTGTCTCCCCAGTCCCTGGTGCGTAACAGGAGCTCAACAAATACCTGCTGAACCAAACAGAATCCAGAGAAGCAAAAGGCACCCGCTGGCATGTGGACCTCATGGTACTCTGATAGCATTCTAAAGTTTGCTTATTGCTGTCTCTAGGGCAGGTGATGCTTAAAGCCTCTATATAGATGTGAACTCCATCCCCCTTGTAAAATCACAAACCTGACCCAAGTAAACTGAAGGTGATCATTTGCATCTCACAAGGTTGGGGGGGCAGGTTTCCTTTAAACATTAAGCCTTTGCTGGAACTTTCAGAAACTTGCCTTATAGATCATTAACTTCTGGGGGAAGGTGAGAGCAGGAGTCATGGAGAAATTACCTTCTGTAGTGTGAGTTCAGAATGCCTCTACAAAGAGGAAGCTTAGTAGAATATCTTGAAGCCAGACAGAGCTGGGTTCAGATTCCAGCTACACTAGCTGTGTGGGTCTTGCACAAGTCACTTTACCACTCTATACCCCGATTTCCTTATCCCTAAAGTGGAGATACACTATATCTATTCTGTGTGGTGGTTGTAAATATTTCAAAGGTCCTATGTGGATCACCTTAGCTCACAGGAGGTCCCCAGTAATAGTAACAGTATTGTTGTTGTTTGGTCTGACATCGCATATGAAGGAGAGGAAGGAGTCTTGCGTGATTTTCAGGATTTTACCTTAGGTGGCAGAAGTGAGAACAGGAAGGATCCAGAAAGGAAGGGCCAGACCACTGTGGCAGTGCACTTGGAATAGCACAGCACTTGATGATTTTTTTAAACACATTTTTAATTTTTTTGAACGACATCTTTCCATGCTGAACATGCAGATGCCGAGGACAGCACTGTGCAGTGTTGACATGAGGCTCTTGGACTTAACGCGTCCTAGCTCTGTGTCTTTGAGCATTCACCTAGACTCGGGTTCCTTATCTGTAGAAAGGAGACAATGGGCAGTGCCCACCTCCCCAGTTGCATGAGATGTGGAAGACGAAGCTCAGCCAACGCCTGGTGTGCCAGCACCCTCGGCAGACCAGCTGGCACCAGTCACCACACTGTGCAGTGATGGGTGCTAAACAGCAGAGCACTAAAATGCCCTGTTTGAGGAACCACCTGCTCTGAGAACATGGAGGGAGAAGGGACTCTGGAGACCACCTGTTACCAGAGCTGTATGACCTTAAGCCTGTTGTGTGACATGCAGTGTTGGCCCTGGATAATATCTCAGGTTCCTAAATTGGCCCGAGGCCAGTGCAGCTCCCTGAGCTGCCGCTGCCAGGTCCGGGTTCTTTGCCCGGCCCAGATGCCCCTTTCCCACCGCCTGCAGGGTCATTCCAGAGGCAAGTCCCTCTAGAAACCCTCCTGCCCTTCCACCCCTTACTGGGGCACCTAGTGCGACATGTGGTCCTTATTGTTGATATGTCTGTGACGAGACGGTGCCCACAGTGCACGAGCACAAGTGCCCAGGCTTGAGAGTGAACCTCGTTGGCTAAAAGAAAGACAAGAGGGCACTTTATCTTTCCAGAGATTTCCAGAATCTCCTGGGTCCTCTCTTCGTGCTTTCTATCTTTTGTGGAAAAATAGGTTTGGAACTAGGCGAGCCTCGGTCACCCCACTCTGGTTGGAAAAAGGAAGGTTGCCACGCCACAGGTACAGTCCCTTGCTGCCACATCCTCCCAGGGCTGGGGACAGAGGCGAGGCCTGGAGCCCGAGAGCCAGTCCCTACCCAAGCGGCGCGAAGCAGGCGCGGCAGCAGGCGGGTGCGCGACCCCACGTTCCACGGGTTAGCCTCGGGCCCCTGGAAGGCGGACCCCATGACCTTGACCTCGGGCCGGGCCTCTGGAAGGCGGACCCCATGACCTTGACCTCGGGCCGGGCCTCTGGAAGGCGGACCCCATGACCTTGACCTCGGGCCGGGCCTCTGGAAGGCGGACCCCATGACCTTGACCTCGGAGGACACGGCGCCCTGGGGCCGAGGGGACGGCCCCTGGAGGGCGCGGCCGACTTCTCCGGACAGTCCAGACAGAAG
>NW_007253575.1:442709-461603 GCF_000164805.1 Carlito syrichta | reverse complement strand
TCCCGTCCACGTTCCCCTCAGCCTCCCAGAGTCAGGACTTGGTCGCAGGCGCGGGCGGGCCTCACTCTGCCCGGCTCCTGGAGGTGGATGTCTCCGGAACGCGCTTCCAGAGTTTACCCGTCAAGAGCTCTTGTGATTTCACCGAAATCGCGCGGATTACGTTCTCTTCCCCTGTTGTCTGGGTGGGACCTTAGGGGAGCGGACGACGAGGCGGCTGAGCTGCAAAGATCAACCTGGTACATTCTAGATTAACTAGTAGAGCAAATGCTTTCTGACCCCCTTTAGGTCATCCTTGGACCTCACTGGTTTACAACGGATGGGACGTTTCCCATTATATGTGTAGTTTTCTTTTTCGGATATGTGCCTTCCTGAAACGTTATGTATACATTGAATGATAATCTAGTTCAGAGGGACTTAGCTGACAATTCTATGGTGAACCCTTGGTCAATGTATGAAGTGAATGGTCGATCCTAACTTGTAGTTTGTGCTCGTCTGGAGTTTTACACACGAAGTTTCCTTCAAGTGGGACACATTTAAATGTATGCTATTAAGATGACATTTTCTCAGAGAGTCGGGTAAATATTAAGACGCTTTGTCGTGTACATATGCACGTAACACCTTGATGAGTCAAGTCCCACTCATCTCAATTCCTTGTGAGGCCATTAACACCAGCCATGCCACCAAGGAGCCGTGCAATGCTGGCAAGTCCCCCCACCTCTGCAGACTGAGCATTCTCATCCTAAACATAAGGAGAGTGGGGTTAAGTGATCACTTAATGTTCTGGAAAGCCCTGGGCTTGGAATGAGCAGCTTTGGTTTCCAAGCTGGGTTTGGAATCCAGATCGATCCCTTAGTGCCTGGGTGTAACGTAATCAGTTTCTCCATCTGTAAATGTGAGGATAATAATGCCATTCTGGTAGAGGGATGTCAGGTTTATTGGAGAGAGTGTGTTTGAAAGCACTGGAGGTCCTACCTGGCACAGAGCAGATGCCTGATGGAAGCTGGTGATGGATCACTTTGAGCACAATCTCATGCTGTGGTCCTGTGGCTTGTGCCCCAGGGGTCAGGGACAAGGTGGGATGCTGCTCCTTCTGTGAGAGTCAGATCCTGCATTGTCTCTTCCTGAGGTCTGCCATCCACATGGGCTCCCCTTGGAAAGGGAAGAGCACATTGCTATTTACAAGTACCAGCATCCTCCACTGAGACCACCTTCTGGCAAAGTAAGAAGCCAGGGATTGGGCGATCACCCTGGTTTTCACTCTGGTCCACATTTGGCATAGGATTAGATGTTGTTTGAGGTTTCACTTTGCCTATCTGTAAAATGCAGCTAGAAAAACTAGACCACCACTCAGACTGAAGAAAAAATTCAGTAATAGCTTATTTGAACGCTCCAATGATTTGTACCTTTCCAAGTGCTCCCATTATCTAGAGGCCATCCCCTACTCTGTCTCCAGGTTACTCTCATCTGGACAGGGCTCAACACCAAGACACTTTGGGGTCTTGGGAGGTTGCTGGAGCCAGCCCCATGCTGGGTCTCAGGAGCTCTGTCTGCTTTCTCCTCCAGAGGACCCAAGATAGAGAGTAGAAGAGCCAGCCCTATGGAAATGAACTCACATGTGGAGAACAGCAGTCCTGAGCCACAGCCAGATAATGGATGCCTCCTGCAACCTTGGCCTTGCCCTCAGGAAGACAGAACACCCAGTCTGATGGCCCCCCAGCCTCCCAGAGCATGGGGGGTACAGTCCCAAGGCCCCTCTGTGCTGGAGTCCAAGGTACGGGCTTTGAAGGAGAAGATGACGGCGGGTAAACAGGGGGTGAACCCCTTTCCCACTTCCCACGAGCGGGCATACCCCAAGAAGCCCAAATGTAGACAAGCCAAGGCAGGTGAAGCCGGGATTCCATCAGAGGGGCCTCTCCTGCCAGATGGTGCGATGGTCCCTCATGCTCAGAACCTGACAGACAGGCAGCTGGACAGCAGTGTCAGTGAGGAGAAACTTTCCAGGAATGGAGTCCCCAGGTCCCCCAGACCGCCTGCCCTGGGACGTGGGTGCTGGAGCCGGAGGAGCCCATGGCCTCTGGAAACAGAATGGACATCGCTCGAGCATGAGAGGGGTCCGCTGCCAGGGCCCGGCTCTTTGCAAGAGAGCCCCGTCCCCAGAGTTCCTCTGGGCCAGCCTGGGGGTCCTGGTCCTTGTAACAAAATCATCCACGCTCCCAGCCTGAGGACAAGAAGGTCATACCCCTTGCAAGATGGCACAGTCACAGGGGGAGACCTGGACAGCACATCCCTTACGTCCGAGGAGAACTTTGTTCCCGAAACAGCCCTGCTGAGAGAGCTCTGGAGAGCTGGAGACCTGGGGGCTCTGGGCTCTGGAGGCCACACCTTGTCCCTGACCGAGCTGGTGGAGAGGAACCGCCTGCTGCTGCAGGAGATGCTCAGTGTTTCAGGGCAGAGTCCCCCTGTGGTGGGAACCCCAGCCTGGACTCCATCCTGGGACACAGCTGCACCAGGTGAGGCTCCCTCTGTAGGTCGGGGTGGTGGGGGCAGTAGGAGGAATAGGGGAAAGGGGGTCCCCACGGTGGGGCAATAAGGAGGCTGAGGGGAGGAAAAGAGGAAGTGGGGCACTGGAAAGGAGGGAGTGCACATTTATCTGCCTCCAGAGCCCTCAGGATATCTTCTTCTTGGCTTTGACATAGCTTATTTACCACCTCATTGGCAGCCTGTCTGCTGAAGACCCCCAAGACCCTCCAGACCAACGAAAGGCCGCCCTCTAGGCCTGGGTATGGAGGCTACATGGCTTCTTCCCTGTAGCTTGCAGCTTGTTCCAGAGTGGCTTTTTGCATTTCCCTCCAGTGTGTCCTCACCCCCCAGTGGACCTCATTGCCCTCTTGGCAAGGAGACAGGATGCCTCCCTACAAAGGGGCTGAGCGTCCTGTCAGGCTGAGCTCCAACGGGAGCACCACTGGGATGTGCAAGTGTTTAATCCAGAAGACAGCCGCCTTCCCCTTTCTTCCCTCCTTATTCCAAGACTTATCACCCTACATCTGAGTCAACACATGTGGCCTCTCAACCCACAACAGTGGCCAACAAGCAGTCATCATGACAGGCTCTGCCTCCTCTTCTTAGGCCAAGACACAGGCAAGGTGCTGGATTGATCTGGGGAGTAAATTGCTTCTGGAGGAAACTTCCTCCTCCATGTTCCTTAAGTGGCAGCTGAGAGCCCTGTTTCTGGCTGTGCCCTGATCTCTGCTTCTGTTCTGGGTCCTAGAGCAACCAGCGGGAGACATGGACTGGGACTCAGGCATCTCCCTGCAGGACACAGACCAGAACAAGTAAGAGCTCCAAGCTGATGCTTTCTCTCCCTCTCTCCTCACTGTGGTTCCTCTGTTTCCTCAGCAGCAGGTCAATAGAGACCTCGCAAAAGCGAGGGGCAGGCAGATCCCTGTGCTGACAGACCAATGGAAGTCATCCTTGAAACCCTGTAGAAAGTGCCAGTCACCTGCAGTGCCCCAGGCTGGTGTCTACCTGATACTCGAGTGCCACCACTGGGGCACCAGGGCATAAAGCAAAGAGCATTGCCAGCCACCTGCTCCATGTCTTTGGGAGCCATTTCCCCACCCAGGCCTCTGTCCCTTTTTCTCTAAAGTGGGGGGAATAGCATCTTTCTGGCTTACATCACAGGACAGTTGTGAGACTGATGAGATAGCGAATGTGAAGGTCCTCAGGGAGGGTAAAGGAAGGCAAAGCCTCCACTCCAGTCCTTTCCCAGTCAGGCACGTGTGGCGTCCCGTCCTGGATGCCACCTCCAACCTCAGCTGGTACCCCACAGCCTTTGCTCCAGCCCCTCCACTGGTGTTTTAGGGAAGCTGGACCCATCAGGGTGTGCTGGGGGACCCTCACGGGCAGTGTCCTGAGCTGTGCAGGGTGAGGCGAGTGCATTCCAGGTGGAAGTGGGGCCATCTGCAGGCCTGAGCAGCTGCGGGTGCCTGCACAGAAGCACGGAGGTTGGTGTCAGCCTTGGTCTTTGCTGGCTTCTGGCAAACGAGACTGAGGGGGGCTGGAGCAGCCATTTCCCTAGCTGTGCAGTGGTGCCAGCCACCTCGGGGCCGAGGGTGGAGGTCAGCACCGTTACTTTTCCATTGTCAGCCTTCTTGAATTCCACTTTGTGTGACCTGTCCTCCAGAAAACATGGATGAGGGCTTAGTCTGGGCTGCTACAACAAAATACCACAGACTGGGTGGGCAGCCTGTAAACCGCAGATTTATTGCTCAGTCCTGGAGGCTGAGAAGTTCAAGATCAAGACTCTGGCAAACTCAGTCTGGGAAGGGCCTGGTTTCTGCCGCAGTGGGCACCTTTTTGCTGTGTCCTCACCTGCTGAGAGGTCAAGGCAGCTCTCCGGAGCCTCGTTTTAAATAAGGCGCTAGCCTATTCGTGAGGGCTCAACCCCAAGACCTAATCACCTCCCAAAGGCCCCACTTCCTAATATCATCACTCTGGGGATTAGGTTTCAGCATATGAATTTAGGGGGGGACACATTCAGACCACAGCAGGACTGCATCAGCGAGGACAATGCACATCCTGTCGATTTGACTTCTGCTTACCTTCTGCTCACCTGAGGGCCTGGTGGGGAGGAGGATGTCTGGCTCATCCCTTTGTTACTTGCAGTTTGAATCACAGTTGCCTCCCCTTCCGCCAGGGGTCTCTCCTGCCTCCGTGACCACTGTTTTCAGCCTCTCCTGTGGGCCCCTCGCCCTGCCAAAGTGTTGAGGAAATTGCAGAAGGGACTGCTGTCCTCAACCCCGTTCTAAGTGCTGCCCCCATCCCTCCTCAAGCTCACCTCTGGTCCTCTCCCCTGCTCCTTCCCCCACAGAGTCCTAGGAGAAGGCTGAGGTAGAGGCTCCCTGTGTGCGGAGCTGGTGCCTCCTCTGCCTGCAGTTGCTTCTCCCACACTTCCAGAAAGGTCCAGCAAGGAGATGCATACACTGGGGCTTCTGCTCAGAGGTCACTGTAGAAAGGAGGAGCCAAAGCTCCTGACTTGCACATTGGATAATACGTCACAAGACCCACTCATTTTATAGGAGGAGAACCTCGGCCATGAAGCAGGGGCAGGGTGGGGGGATATTCTCTTCGTCCTGGGTGGGGACGGCATTTGTGTAGAATGCTCAGAACTGGGATTCCTGGCCCGCCCTTTAACCTGCAACCAACTGCTGCATTTGAGAGCTTGGGTAGCGTGTATGCGTGTGTATCGTGGGAGGTGTTCATATAGGATGGGTGTGAATGTGTGTAGAGAGAGAGAAGGGAAAGAGAAGGAAAGAGGGGGGTAGTGAGGGGGAGGAGGAGAGGGTGTGTCTTAGTGAGCTCTGGGACCCTGCTCAAGGACTGTTACCAAAGTGTCCCCTTAGAATGCCCAGAAGATCAGGGCAGAGTGCTGTGGGGGAAACGTGGTCCTCTGTTTGGAAAGTCATCTGAGATGCCCTGTTGACCTCTCTTGGCCATCTGCAATCGGATCTCTGCTGGGTGGACACCCAGACTGAGGCTCCATGTTCGTCATCTGGCTCTATCCTGGTATCTCCTGGGCAGACATTAAGGTGGTCAGAAGAATTGAGTTATTGATGCCAGTCTGCATCCATTGACTTACTGATGTATCGCTGGACTCCCCAAAGGACCTTGGAAGCAAGGCATACATCCCTCAGCTCTCTGCCCTGGTAGTGCCACATGAAGCCAGGGTCCTGGGGCTTGGTGCCTGTACTGGGACTCAGACCCCAAGCGGCAGAGTGCTCAGAGGCTGTGGCCATCATGGCCACCCTGAAGGGGGCTCAGGACATGCTTTGGCGGAGGAGAGGATGGGGTGGGAGAAAGGCGGGGCCCCACACAAGAGGCAGCAAGCCCCTGGGTCTTCTAAGGGTCACATGCGGTGCGGCATCCATGTGGTTCAGTGTTGCAGTCAGCTAACTGTTACGACCAAGTTAGCCCAACATGGTTTTAACTATGTCCACAATTGTTACTGTTCTGCATGGTAATGGGGCAGGAAATTCACAAAATGATGATGAGAGTCCAGCACAGGAGTTGGGTGGGGGCTGACCTGGCTTGTTGTGGGGTCATCACGGGAAGTTAGCCATGGAGGCAGGCCCCCTGGAGATCTTGAACCTTAAAGGCTAAGGGTCAACTGTGAAGGAGACCTCCATCCCCCAACCCCAGGGTTGTCCTCTCAGTCCCAGAGGACTGGAACATCCCAGTGGCAGCTAGAAGACCATGCCTGCAGCTGCCATCTTTGAGCTCTTCTTGCATGCTGAGTGCTATTTCTACATTTTTATTTGCCCTAATAGCGAACTCTGTTTCTTATTCCTGTTCCACTAACAAGGACACCTCTCAGGGGTAGGGTGAGTGACTTGCCCAGGGTCATATAGCTACGAAGTATTGGAACCAGGATTCACACTCAGGGCTGTCTGGCTCCAAGGACTGTGTGCTCTAATCATGAGGCTGCCCTGTCCATGCCCCCACAGGCCACTCCTTGGGCTAGGGATCTGGCGTCTTCTGCCCCTTGCAGCCTGGTCTGTTCTCAGGCATGGGTGAAGAAGGGTGGGTGATGGCCTGCGTGGATAAGTTTATTTCCCTTTCAGTCATTGAGATTATTTGGGAAATGGGGTTTTGATGTTGGAAGAGGATGAGGGGCGAGGCCGGGCTTCAGAGGGACAAACAGGTCAGTGTCCCTGAGGGAGGAGAGGGGAAGGACAAACAGGTTAGTGTCCCTGAGGGAGGAGAGGGGAAGGTGAAGGGGCGTTCTGTGTTCATTCATTCTCAGCAGCCCTTGGTTGTTCCGGCGCTCCTGTCCCAAGGTTCGGGATCCAGAGTTGTATTTCCCTGTAGGACAGCACAGCCCGCTCAGCCTCTCCCCTTCCTCGAGGCCCTGAGAGACATATGGGGGTTACAGACTAAGTCAGCAGGAGTGAGAGTGTGTGAACTCAGAGGAGCATGGTAGTCTGTTCGCCTCTCACTCCAGACCCCACGGCCTCGGGGTGCAGGAAGCACCACATCAGGCAGCTGCAGGGCAGCCCTGCAGCCCAAGGCCTTCCGTGGCAGCCTGGAGGGCGAGGCAGTGCTGGGCAGCCCAGGTCCGTCTGGCTCTGATCAGGACTTTTTGTGTTGTGATCGCCAAGGTCCTGAAGTGGTCAACAGGGGCTTTTGCGATTACTCTGCTGTGGGGAAAACAGAGGAGAGGGTCTCTGGGGTTTGTTTTATTTGTGCTGTAATAGTGAAGGAGACACAGGGGGCTGCATAGGCTATTTGTTTTCCCTTCATCCCTGGGTGGTTTTGTGCCCATTTATAGATACAGAGCCCCAGTCCCTGGTGTACACACCTCTCAAGAAACTAGTGTGAGTTCTCAAGAAGAGAGGGAGCACAGACCAGGCCATGGCGGTTCAGACTCTGGTGGCCCCTGTTGTACTGGTCAGGATCAAAACTCCCTCTCCTCAAGTGGTGTCTAGACTCTCATTTAAAGGCAAGCAGCCCTCAAGAATTTCAGAGGCCTGGCCTGTGGCTCCAGTGGTCAGGCCCACAGCTGTGAGAAAATCTCAGGCTTTTAAAAATTAATATAGGAGCTCACATTTTTGGAAACTGTTTGAGATAGGAAAACACCACAGTGTTTTTCCTACCCTCACACACTCAGCACAACACAGAACACTTCGCCACTGGCCACCAAGATGTGTGGAGATTTTTCCCACACACCAAGCAGTTCTCCAATGGACCCCAGCTTGGTGTCCTCCAATTCAGTTAGGTTCTGACACTGTCTGCCTGGAGGTAGCATTAGATCCCACAGGGGAAGGGCTGCCCCACAAGACTGCCCCATCTCCAGTGGCCAGTCACAGGCCCCAGGTTGTGCTTCTGACTGACCAGGTATAAGCGGAGTCCCCACTCTTCCCTCCTTTGGTCTGATTAATTTGCTAGTACACCTCACAGAACTCAGGGAAACACTTTACTTACATTTACCCATGTAGTACAAAGAATATCACAGAGGATACAGATAAGCACCAGATAAAGGGCAGGTATAAGAGAAGGGCACCACCCTCCAGGAGCCTCCACATGTTCCTGGAACTATCCAGAAGCTCTCCCATCTGATCCTTTTCGGCGTTTATGGAGGCTTCCTTAGTAGGTGTGACGAAGACCTCATCACCCATGGGTGGTCAACTCAACATTGGCCACTCCCCTCCCCAAAGGTTGGGGGAAGCTGAATGTTCCCACCTTCTCAATGATTAGCCTTTCTGGTGACTGGGCCCTCATCCTGAAGCCACCTGGGAGCCCCAGCCAACAGGCTTCTCATTGGCATACAAAAGACACTCCAATCATTCCGGAGATTCCAAGGGTTTTAGGAGCTGTGTGCCAGGGACCAGGACAGAGACCAAGTGCACGCTTATCACATCACAGGATCCCAATGCTGCCCTGGGGGTGGGCTGCTGGGTGTGCACTCGTGTGGTTTCCATAGGATTGCCCATTTGACCCTCACTGCCTGCACCCATGGCAGCCATGGTGTTTACTGGCATATCCGTCTCCTGGAGCTTCTGGAGGCAAGAACTGTGCCATTCTCATCTCGGGACCTAGTGTCTGCCCAGTGTGTGCATGGAATAGGCAGAGGTACACAGGACGAGGTGAGCCAGGGCTCAGTGAGGGGTCATGAAGCATCCTGCGGCGCAAGGTGGGAGAGACGCTCCTGCACAGCCTGGGATTCCCAAGGCTGTGGAGGGATCTGAGGACATCCCAGGGCATGGGTGTAATTCAGTGGCAGGGCCCTTGTCTGTCCTGCTCAGCCTCCCAGCTCCCATCCTGCCCCAACACAAAGGAAAAGCCCCTAACTCCTCCCAACCCCACCAAGACTAAGATGAAAAGGAAAACAATTACATTGAACCACTGAATCGTGTTTTCAAATATGTCACATGAGCCATCAGATGGGCAAGGAAGCAGGGGCTCCATGGGACTTTCAGATTCGCAGTCCCATTCCATGTCATCACCATGCTCACATATCCACCACACCTGGAAATCCCATTAGGTCCCAGTCTCTGCCAATCAAGGAGAAAGTTCATTCCCCCTAGGTCATCACCTGGTAGGGAGCTGGACTGAAATTCTGGAAGAGGAAGTCCTCTTCCCTGCCACTGCCTCCATATCTGGGGATGTCTCAGATCCCAGCCTCCTCTGTGGCCACCCAGGTCCTACACACTGAGGCTGGCAGCGGCAACTGCAGCCTCCTTCTGGGGCTCAGCAGGGAATTTGTCTGTCCTCTTCAAGAAAGCAGGGACAGAGTGGCTCTATTCTCCCTGAGAGAAGTCAGCACCTTAGGTAGGCACTGCAGGCCTCCACCCGGATCCTTCTGAAGGTGTTGTGTAAGGTAGATCCTGCCAGCTGCCATTCTTAAGGATGCTCACCCTTCCTTCTCTATTGAGAGACTGGCCTGTTTATTGTCTGGGAATCAGTTTCCCTTGGCTGCTGGTTGGCCTCCTCCTGTTTCTTGTCCCAAGGAAATCTTTTCTCTGGAGCCCTGTAAAGGATTTTCAAAGTCCAGGGCAAAACCTCCGAACCCTCCCTAGCAACAAGATGGTTTGTTGCTTCTAAACATGCCTTCCCCTTGCAAGCAGCAAGGTGGTCCCTTTGCAGGTGATGGAGGATGTGTTCAGGGATTCCATCCTTTGCTTGGTAAGGAGGTGAGAGTAATTTAATAAAAACAATGGTGCTAATAGTAAAAATAACAATGCATGCTGACATTATGGAATCTTACCAAGTGCCCAGCTCTGCATTGAGCTCTTTTAAGGGAAACAATCTCACTTAACAACCAAGCCCCTCTTTAGTAGGTAGGGAAACTGAGCCTGAGCCCCTCAATAACTTGCTAGGGTGTCACAGCCAGGAAGTGGCAGTTCAAGGATGAGAACCTAAGCAGGCTGCCCCTGACCCAGACTCTTAACCAGCACTCTGGGCTTTGTCCCACCAGCATCCTGTAGACCTGGGAACCAGGCACCTGTGGCACCAAACATGACTGTGAATCCAAGAGCAGATCCCTGCCTTCTGGGGCCCTCAGCCCTGCACCAACTCCAGACATGCCTTCTCCTCTTCCCCTCACTCTGAAACCTCACTCGGTGTGACAGTATGAGAGCCCTGTCCTCAGTCGTCAGAAAGCTTTAAAATATCCAAGAATGGACCAGATACCAGGCAGAAGTTTCTATAAGTTCTGTGCCCCACATATCTTTCCTCCATGGGCTGCGTCCTGGAATCTGGGAAATGTCAGGTCTCTACATTCCCAGGTATTTCCCGATTCATGTACCTGAGCTGAAAGGGTTAAACGCAGACTTTCTGGAGCTTATTATTTTAATCCGGGATTATGATGGCTGCAGAAAAAGCCCGCTCTGTCCCCTTGACCTCCCTGGCTGAGAGTGAAGTGGTAGGTTTCCCAACCTGTCTGGCTGTAAGGAGGGTGAAGCATAGCTAAGCCTGTCCCTCTGCTGGGAAACTGGCCGAGATGGAGAGCCCTGGGAGAGGGGACCACATGCTACCCTTTGTCCTTGTGGAGCAGTGTAGGACGCCGGTGCTTGGAGGGGCAGAGGCAAGGGCCAGCATGCTCCAGTGGAGCTCCGTGTTTCCCCAGCAACGAGCTCTTTGTAGGGCCTACTACTCCATAAGGGCCAGATATCTGGGGTGTGAATTCCCCAAGGGGAGAACCGCAAAATCCCACACACTCCTCTTGTGGCACACCGAACTAAGGGGTCAAAGATCTGACTCACGGGGTAGCGATGTGAGTCTTCTCCCCTCTCCAACCCTTTTTGCTTGCAAATAGAGAAATTGAGGCGAGGGAGGACATGAATCAATCAGTTTATTCCTGTACCCTACTCAGTGGAGTTAATGAGCCCCAGAAGTGCAGGCTTTCAAGACAGTGGAAAAAAGCTGTCTATTCCTTTTTAATTAAAAAAAAAATTTATAGAGGCAGAGGTCTCACTATATTACCCAGGCTGGTCTTGAACTACTGGGCTCAAGCAGTCCTCCTGTCCCAGCCTCCCAAAGTGCTAGGATTGCGGGCATGAGCCACCGCCCCCAGCCAAAAAGCCATCTATTCTTAGGCGTGTTAACTGCCTTTTCCTAGCCATGTACTGATGGCCCCAACTCTTCTAGGACATTTCCAGAGCAGGGGTGCGAGCTGGGATTGTGTCTTCTAGTCCGTGATGGGCAGGGGTTGGCTCTGGGACTGTGTGTCCTTGGCAGGGGTAGGGTCAGATTAGACTGGGGAACCTCCCAGAGATGGGAGAGCCCTAGCGTGCCTGCCTGGAGAGGGTGGGTTCCCCGTGGGTGGGGCTCGTGTGATGTGGTAGGAGTGGTGGGAGATGGCGTTACACTGGGGCAGACCCAGCACCCGTGACGCTGCGCTCACTTGTTCCCTGCTTCCTGCCTCCTTCCTGCCACAGGGCCCAGCAGGGCCTCTTCTCCCCAGGTGCACGGTGAGGAGGCCCCTGCTCTGCTGACTGACCTTGACTGCAGCTTGTGAAGGTGACTTACACTCCTCCCTGCTCAGCATGTCACTGAGCGGAGCCCTCCAGGCGCCCACAAAGCCCTGCTTTTCTAAACCATGGAGAAACTTGCATTGTCTGCCAGGAACTCAAGCAAGGGAGCTGATGGAAAAAAAAATAGTAACAGCTCCAAGTGGCGGGGGCAGAGAGAGGAAACAGTGAAGCTGGAGAACGGCTTTAAAACCCGGGGGCAAGGCTGATCGTGGCAGCATCTGGCCAGCTGCCTGGGGGCCTTCCCGCCTGCCCACCAGGTCTTGTGATAAATGCCCTCCGACAGCCGTGGAGCCACAGCTGTCACCGGAAGGCCCCGAGTGTGCGGGCCGGCAGCCAGAGGCCTGTGGCTGCAGGGGCGCCTCTCTGGGCTGGTAACCTCATTATCTCTGCTGTCGGAGCAGAGCCCCGGGGAGCGCAGCTGCTCTCGCTGCCTCGAGGGGCTGCTTGCTCAGGAGGTGTGCGGAGGAGGCCGCGCCTGCCAAGGCAGGCTCTGCAGGGCGGCCGGCCTGGGACACGGCTCGCATCGCTCCAGCAAAGCTCGTTCCAGAGCGGTGCCTGGGCCCTGACAGGGTTCCCAGGCGCAGATGGTGCCTTTCTTCCAGCAGTGCCCTCACCTCTCTCACCCCTGTGGCCCCAAGACTGGGTTAGATGCAAATAATGAAAAGAAAAATTGATGGGAAACAAAAGAAAATCATAGTCTGCCCAGAGTGTGTCCAGCGATGTCCAAGGAGGCCTTCTCCCTGGAGGCGTCTGAGTAGTGTCATTTTCCACTCACATCATTGCCATTCGGGAAACTACCTGGTGCTTCCCCCTGTAGGGACGAGGCCTCTTTTTCCCTGTGGCATATGGGGTGGGGTGGGTGGGCCATGGGTTCAAGATCTAGTCCCTACTGAGCCTCTACCTGCCAGAGTTCTTCCTGCAGACTGTCCCTGTTGAGGACAGCCCAGCAAGTGTGTCTGCCCCTGACCACAGACGTCCTCGGCCTGCGCTGGTCCCAAGGAGGGACGAAGACAGAGGGTGTGGGATGGCTCTGCAGGCAGCAGGCAGGCTGTCGTGTGCTCTCTTCTGCTCGCGATTGATGCGCGACCTTGAGCAATGCGCCAGCATTCCCTTCTGCTGTGGACACCCTCATCTGTCAAGTAGAGGGAACACCTGCCCCCGGCCAGCCCAGCCAGGGAGAGCAGGTTCCGTGGAGAGCAGGCTTGTCAGTGGGCGGTTGTAGGTGGCTGTGACTGCTATAACCCGGCAGAGGCCGTATGTCACTGTCTGGGAGGCAGCTTTGAAAAAGGGTTGCTGTCATTTTTTGCAGCTCTGAACTGGCCGAGGAAGCAGCACATCTGGTGGGTGGTAAGGGCTTGTGGAGGACCCTTATTATGATGGCAGTCGAGCCATGTGCTAACTTGGTCTGGGTCCAGCTTAATATCTCTCAGCCCCAAGCCCTGAGATGATGCCTGACAGCTTTGGATCGGGACTGAGGCAAGAAGACACCAGGATTTAGAAAAATGCCATTCCCTCAAAGGCAAAGGTCTGCGACAGACAGAGGAGCCCTGAGCCCTTGCATCTGTGGCAGGAGCTGGGGTGGTACCATGGGGGGGGCAGAGAGAGACAGAAGGAGAGGGCTGATGCGTGCACACACCATCTGTCTGGGCACAGGCCCAGCCCAGCAACCTCAGGCCCTTGTCTCCCTCCTCCTCCCAGATAACTCCTGCTGTCTGCCCAGGGAAGGAACAATAGAATGATCTGGAGACGCCTTTTCTAGATCCTCCTGGGGTCTCTGCCTCCAGTCCCTGAGCAGATGTCCAAGGCCGGGCCAGCTCCCCAGCCCCTGACCAAAGCCGCCAAGGGGCACTGCCCAAGCCCAGGCCCAGGTCGGCACCCTCTGTGTGGGAGCTCGAGGAGGAAGGCTGCCATGCAGGGCTTTTCCTGGCAGAGCCAGTGCTTGACACTGTTAAAGCCCTCCTAATCCATGTTATTTTCTTCTAATCCCTCCCCCACCCGCCCCGGCCTGTGTGCCACCCTGCAGGACCTTTGGTCCCAAACCGGAGCCTGTGCTGAGCCCTAGGCATGAGGAAACCAAGCATCTGCTGCAGCGTGCCCGCATGAAGGCCAGGACACGGCCCCTCCGTGCCAACCATGACATCGTGCCCACCATTGCCCAGGGTAGCCGGTGAGTGGGACCTGGGCCAGGCTGGCCCAAGAGGGCTGTGGGAGGGAAGGGTTAGCAGTAGGAAGAGGTGGGATCTCGCCGAATGCCACTGCACACTTCTCCCTTCTGTGTGTGTATGGTGTGTGTGTGTGTGTGTGTGTGTGTGTGTTTTCCATGTCAGGCACTTACTTTAATCATTTAGTCAGTCAACACACTTTTACTGATGGTTTACTGAGTGCCAGGCATTGAGACACATAGATGAATGAAACATGATCTGAACTCCCTGGGGGGATGGAGGTCACAGTTTCCAGGGAGAAAGGCTAAGAGATACTCAGTCCTGTGGATTGTGGTGTGGGAGAGGAAGAATGTGTATTTTGAGCTGGAAACCTCTCACTCCACCTGGGAAGGCCAGGCGAGTCTGAGGAGAGGTGATGTTTGAGCTGAGGCTTGAGGAGAGGTGATGTTTGAGCTGAGGCTTGGAGGAGATGTGGATGTCCACCTGGCAGATGAGGCTAGGGGAGCCTCCTTGGGACGGAAGTGCTGTGCTCAGCATCAGGAAACGCTGTGGTGCTTGGAATGGAGGCCGGATGACTCAGTGGAACCAAGTTGCGGAGGCCTCCAGGATGTCATGGATGGCTTTTGTCACAGCTGAGGCTGCCAGAGAACTTCATGCAGTGGGTAGCACAGTCACATTTGCATTTCAGTCATGCCATGCTGGCTGCAGAGATGTGTTGAGTCCAGGAGAAAAGCGGTGAAGTGGCTGCTGCCACTGGCCTGGTGAGAAGGGCAAGAGAGGAGGGGGTGGAGATCTCACAGAGAGACTCCCAGGACTCAGAGGCAGGCAGGCTTAGTAAGGCAGCAGAGGTGTAGTAACACTGGAACCAGACCACCCAGTTAAGACTTCCCCACTTAGCTGTGTGCTGTAGGGGAGTCTCTGTGCCTTGATTTCCTCATCCCCAAAATGGGAGTTATAATAGTGATTGTCTTATGGGGTCATTGTGGAGGTTATATGGACTAACATACGTGGAGTTTAGAGCAGCGCCTGCCTGCACTTGGAAAGTGCTGTCAGACTGTTGACTCTGACTGTTGATATTGGCTCACATGGATATGGGAGGTGTGAGTAGGGAGGCATCCATAGCAGAGATCAGGGCTTGATGTGGTGTCTAGATGTTTGGTGGGGCTTTAGCCAAGAGGTGAGGCCTAGGTGCATGGTCAGACTTTGATTAGGGGGGCCCTCAGAACATTTCCTGGAGGCACCCATCAGACAGCTGGATACAAGGATCTTCAGAGGAGATATCAGAGCTGAAGATCTGGGTGTTATCCCTGATTTCACAATGCTGGAGCCGTGGGGGTGGGTGAGCTCATCAGGACAAAGAGAGGGAAAGGGAAAAGTTCAAGCACACTCAGACCAGCACATCACATGCATGGCTGCTCCCTGAGCCGCACACCTTGTCCCCATCATGGCACCTGTTCGGCATACAGGGCAGCTTCAGGAACCACTTACCTCCGGAGTTTCTACCACACAGAGCTGGCTCTCAGTCCCATGCTTGGGTCTCAGCTGAGGCTACTGGGCTATGCCAGGCCTTGCCAGGACTGACAAGGCTAGTGGCTTCATCACACAGAGGACATGCTGGATCTGCCTGCTTCAGTCACCACAGGCCCTGGAGGGAGCAGGGATTCTTGGCGGAGCTGGGCCACGTGCTCTTTGATGGAGGACTCCGAGCCTACTCATTCGAGGCTGAGGACCTTCATGGAAACTTCACGATGACTCCGTCATGAGCAGAGGTCACTGTGACCCACAGGAGAAGGGCTCAGAAGACCTTGAATCCTGGCAAAGCTACTGCATTTTGTGCTTTGTCTCTCTCTAGCTGGGGGCATTCTTTAGGAATGGCATGGCTTCCTTGAGACAACCTAACGATTATTCTCCACGTGTCTGTGGGGAGAAGCCTTAGACTCCCCAGAAACACTCCTGTTCCACTTCATAGAGGCATTGGGGTTGTGTCGGGCAGTCTCAAAATAGGCAAGACTGTTTGCAAAGCACTGTACCGTGCACACGTCCTCTTGAACACGTTTTCTTCCCCCTGTCGCTCCAGCAGCTCACGACAACCCCAGTCACTAACTATAAAGTTGGTTCCCCTTTGCCAGGCTGTCTCCAGGCCATAGAAGGGCTGTAGAAAGGCAAGGTGACCCACTTTCGCAGCTGCTGTGTCCAGAGAAGAATTACTATGACTTGGCAGCGCTGGTGAATCCTCAGAGGGTATTGCTGAAAAATCAACGCCAGATGGCTTGCTGCAGATGCTTCTAAAGGTTACGCTCTGTCAGATCACCCTGGAGGGCCATGCTGAGTTAACATGGCAGTGCCACACGGGCCCCAGGCCTCAGTTAGACTCAGGAGGCCCAACCCAACCCAGATGAGTCACTCCTTCTAGAGAGCAGCTTGTGGAGAACTGACGGAAGAGGGAGGGTAGGCAGAGCCGTCTCTGAAAGGCCTTTTTCCGGAAAGTCTGGCTCGAGAGGCCGGGGCAAGTCTGAACAGACAGGGCTTTTCCAGGAAGCGAAGAGGTAGCAGCAGCTGCATCTTCTGGAAGCAGATTGACATAGAAATTGAGCAACTCCTGGAAGCACAAGCTCTTGCCATGTTGCACGCCTAGATTAGTGTTCCTGACCCCAGGCGGGCAGGATGTCAGCAAGAAGCAGGGCTTGGGCAGGTGACACTGTAAGTGGCAGTGTCCTGTGTCAGCTGGTGGCTGTGTTGAGAATGCAATGCTTACATACATCACATTGATTGTGTGGTTAGGGCAGCGTTGCTATAGCAAGTGAGGCCTAGAAAGGGGCTCCCTGTGAGGCCACATGACTCCAGGACCACTGCAGGGGCTCTGAGCTTGCTAGAGCCTTCCTCGGTGGCATGACATGGAGGCACCCTCCAGGCCTCATCCTGCACAGCTCGGTAGGCATGGGATCTGGGGGCTGCATAACGGCCGCGTGGCTCTGCACTTGTCTCCACATGCCTCATCCTGCATTCACGCACTGTTGCTCACACTGCTGATGGGGCATCTGGGCTTGAGTAACTGGACTGAAGACACCCTGTGTGATTCAGCTCTCCTGAATTCCTCCTTTTAGAACAAAAATGTTATTTCTGCCTTTGCAGTGCATTCCAGGATGGCATAATTCACCATCCTGTGTGAACAAGTTAAGACCTCAGGTGTGGCTTGTGGACCTGATTTCCTTCTTAGATTAGAGCTGTAAAGCTGTGCCTTTTTTTTCCCCCTCCCCAGAAATCACAACCCACGTCCTGCCAGCAGAGTGGGGCAACAGCCTCTGTGGTCTGTGCAGGACTTGTGTCTAAACCTTGTGCAGAGTCTCCCCGCCTCAGGCATGCCGGGCTGGCGAGGGTATCCTGCCAGTGCAGTGGGTGGAGCTTCTGCTTGAGAGGCACCTCCTGTTTCTGGGGGTATGAGTGATGCTGTTGTTCTGGCTGGAGCTCTCTTTTCCTGGCCCAAAGGAAGGGCAAGAGCACCAGCCCTTCATGAAGTGCTGACTGTGAACCCTACACAGACAGAGACCCCACAGCTGACCAAGATGCAAGTGCAGGTGGGGCCCAGAATCCTCAGGGGGGTTCTCGGGGGCTTAGAGCTCCCACACTTCACAGTCACCAGCAGAAAACTGTCACCACCACAGTCACCAGAGGACCCTCCCCATGATCAGGCAGAGATGAGCTGTGTGAGACCCTGCACCATCTGCAGTGGTGGGTGATCCTGCCCAGGAACTTTACACCTTTGGGCTGCAAATCCCCCGCGGAAGGCAGGGCTGCACGATGACTTCCAGGAGCCCTGGGCACTTGCCTTTGCAGCCTCTTCCTCCACTGGAAGAAGATTAAAATCATACTTTACAACCATGCTGACTGAAAATGAACAGATTATTATATATTAAAATGTTTTATTTGATCCCAAAGTTTATTTTCTTCTGATTTCAAAAGAAAAAGGTTTTCATGGGCACTTGCCTTTGCAGCCTCTTCCTCCACTGGAAGAAGATTAAAATCATACTTTACAACCATGCTGACTGAAAATGAACAGATTATTATATATTAAAATGTTTTATTTGATCCCAAAGTTTATTTTCTTCTGATTTCAAAAGAAAAAGGTTTTCATGGTCCCCTGTAAGTGCCTACTGGTAGGCACATTTCGGCAGTCATTGTTAAGCATGGACAACTTCTTTCTGTTGTTACCCCAAGTCCTATCCTCTTAATTGCATACAGTGTTTGTCCTTCTGCTGGGTAGCAATAAAGCCAGGTGAGGAAGGAACTCTCATTAAGGCAGCCCTTGACAGCATTGGCATCGTACTTCCAGAACCCCAGAAGCATCCTCCTAGAGGAAAGGTGAGTCAGTTCACAAATTGCTCACATACACTTCCTTCTAAGTTCTTGGAACGTCTGGGCAAGCTTGAGCAAATAGTCCAGAAGCCTATTGGAGCAGTTTATTTCCCTGTTTGAGGAGGTGGAAGGAAAGGAAGGGGAGGGTATAGTTAGGGCGGACTTCATGGGTGCTTTGGGGACTCAGAACGGTAACGTAACACAAAAAAACATGCCAGCAAAGATAACTGTCTGTCCATGTACACTTCTGGGTGATTGAAAGGAAGCAGCAGGTCTCCAATACCCAGGCCCTGTCTCCAGATAGTGGAGTCAGTGTCTAAGTCTATTTCCAGGGCTCCTTCTGAGGGAGAAAATGTGCCACAGCTTGCCTTTCCCAGCCGCTCAGGTGCCAGTCAGCTCAGGAACTGGTCTTGTGTGGCCACTCCTTTGTATGGATGAGACGGGCCCAGCCAGGTGGTCTCAGAGGCCTTTTTCAGCCCTGACATCTTCTTCTGAGTTTGTGATCACAAATAAGGGGTACGGGTGTCCAGAGGAGGAAGCCACCATCATGGTGTATTAGTGAGGCTTCCCCAGAGAAACAGAACCCACAGGCCATATGGATAGAGAGGTTCATTCTAAGGAATTGGCTTACATGGTTGTGGAATTTGGTCAATTCAAAATATGCGGCCGGGCTCGGTGGCTCAGTCTATAATCCCGCACCTTTGGGAGGCTGAGGTGAGTAGATTGCCTGAGCCCACGGGTTCAAGACCCGCCTGGGCAGGCGAGACCTCATCTCTACAATAAATCAAAAAATTAGCCGGGCGTGGTAGTGCGCGCCTGTAATTCCGGCTACTTGGAAGGTTGAGGCG
>NW_007253575.1:437767-442689 GCF_000164805.1 Carlito syrichta | reverse complement strand
CTCCAGTCTGGACGACAGAGTGAGACTCCAACTCAAAAAAAAAAAAGAAGAAAGATCCTAGCAAATGAGGTGGGAGGCAGCATGAAGCGGCGGCAGGAGGCCTGGAGGCACTGACAAAGGTGAGCAGTAGTGAGAAATGTACAGAACCTGTGTCTTCACCCCAGAACATGGTCCTGGTCCTCTTGGGGATGATGTGATGAGAACTGTGCTTCACAGGGACCCGCAGACAGGAGGCAGGTGGAGAGGCCAGCTAAGAGGCCACTGCAGGGATCCAACTACGTGATAAAGGAACAATACTTGAGAGAAACATGATGTGATGTGGAGGCCACTGCAGGGCACAGGAAGGAGGAACTACGGTCCTTACTTGGGTCCCTCTGTGGGAAACGGCCCACGGGCCTGGGCCCGTCTGCATAATGGCCTGAGACTCAGGTTCCCTGGTGGCAAGGGGCGCTGGTGTGAGATTCATGTGGGTGTTTTCTGGAACTGAGCCAGACTGAACTACCAGCTACCATGTCTCCCAGAGCCAAAGTTGCTGACAGACATGGGTACTGTCCCCAGCACAGCCATACCACTGCTGCTGAGTGCAGGATGAGGGCGTGGTGGGCGGAGGTTGGGGAGGAACAGCTAGAGGGTTGACCGTTGGGACAGGGGAGACCTAGGGTCAGCTGAGAAGCATCGGTGTCGCCTTGTCTGAATTTTGTCCAAGCAAGATGAGTGGGAAAGCAGAGTGGAAACTTTGGGAGCAAGAGTGCCAAGAAGCCTGACTTCAGGTCTCACACAGCCTCCGTGGAGACTTAAGATACCCCCTTCCTGTAAGAGCTGGACTACTAGTCCATTCTGCGTTGCCATAAAGCAATGCCGGAGGCTGGGTAATTTAGAAAGAAAAGGTTTGTTTGGTTAATGATTCTGCAGAGTGTCAAAGGAGCATGGTGTCAGCATCTGCTTCCTGTGAGGCCTGGAGAAGCTCACATGATGGTGGAAGGGAAAGGGGAGCAGGTGTGTCACATAGTGAGAGGGGAAGCAAGAGACAGAGAAGGTGGGGCCCAGTTCTTTAAACAACCAGCTCTTGCGTGAATGAGTAGAGTGAAAACTCATTACCCTGGGGAGGTCACCAAGCTGTTCATGAGGGTTCTGTCCCCCGACCCAGGCACTGCCTGCTAGGCCCCACATCAAACACTAGGGACCACACGTCAATATGAGATTGGGAGGGGACAAACACGTAAACTATGCCAAGAACTTTATAGCAAATACATATTTCCATAGTTCATCACTAGCAGAAATGCGTGGTGGTCAGGCTCACCTCCTCTCCCTACGTACACACACACACACACACACACACACACACACACACACACACACACCCCACATGAGAATTTTTCTCCTGTCCAATCCCAAGTTTGACCATGTATCCTCTTCACTTAGGCTGGCTAGGCACAAAGGGAAAGCTGAGAGCAAAGAAGGGCGTGCTGACTGTCTGCCTCTGTGCCTCACATGGGGACGGCTTGTAAGCTACTCTGGTTGGCTGTCTCACTCCTCAAATGCCTGATTTGTGCCTTGTGGGCTGTTATTTCCACAGGGCACCATGTGAGACAGTCTTCAAGGTGGAGGGTGGCCCGTGCATGCCCCGGGATGGATCCCTGTCCTGCCTGTGACTTCTCTCTTCCTACCTCCTTCTCAGAGATGGCCAGAGAAGCCCAGGCCTGGACCCCAGGACGCCCCTTGCCTGCAGAGACAGCCTCCAGAATGGGAACACGAGTGACTCCTCCAGCGGGGAGTCCAGCAGCGGGCAGAGGCCCAGGCGGGGCCCCTCGCCGTCCCACGTCCGCTTTGAGGATGAGTCAGCCCGCGAGGCTGAGTTTCGCTACCTGGATCGGCTGCAACAGCGCCAGCGCCAGGTGCTGAGCACAGTGCTGCGGGCTGGGGACCAGGGCCCCCTGCGCTCTAAGCCCGATGTCACCAACTACATCAACGGGGGCCTGCAGCTTCAGAGCTCTGGAGAGGGGACCTTCCACAGACTTGTGGGCCACCTGGACCGCAGGGGCATCCTCACACAGAGCAGCGAGAGAAAGTGTCCAGCTTGTGGCAGCTGCATTGAGGACAGATGCCCCACCCAGGGGAAGGTGCCGTCTGACCCCAGGCTTCTCTGGGAGCGCCAAGCTGCCTGTGGGATGGAGGGGGCACTGGCAGAGCCTCGTAGCCCACATGGCCTATGCTCCCCACGCCGACTGCTCCCTGCAGAGCCAAGACTCCACATGGAATGGATCCGGGAGACACACATTGGAGATCCTATGCACCCTGAAGAGGTGGACTCTGCCCTGGAAAGCACGGACACCTCGGACAGCTGCAGGACCGACAATGAGGAGGCTGTGACCTCTCAGGCTAGTCGGGCCTGCGGGCAGCCCCGAGGCAGCAGCCCCAGACTGCGGGGCTCCAGGCCTCGAAGCCACAGGAGTTCCAGGAAGGCTGAAATGCAGCTGTCTTGGGAGGCCAGGCCTCAGCTGCCTGGGACTGGTGATGGGGAGGTGGGACAGGAGACAAAAGAAGGAAGAAGACCCAGAGCCCACAGGGTTATGTTTCCGAGAGAAGATGCCACCCCTCAGCCTCCTGCCCTGGAGTCTAAGCTGGCATGCCTGGGGCCCCACAGGCAGCCTGGACCAGGGCTGGGAAATCCTGGAGGTCACCCGGGCAGGACAGCCTGTGCCACAGCCTCCTCCATGAAGACCACCTCCATGAAGCCTGGGCCCTCGCAGCTGGGCAGCCATGCTCAGGCTATGGAGGTTGCGTCTACATCCCCCTTGCAACAGAGCCATGTGGAGCCCCCTGCGCCCTGCCAAGCCCAGCTGCCAACAGTGTCCCCATTGCCTGAGGGTTGGGTGCCAACCCCTCCCCCTTCACGGAAAACCAGCTCACCTGTGTCTCACAGGAAGGCAGTGAAGGCTGCACTGTGCAGGCCTGGTGAACAGGGACAGTCTGTGGATGTCCCCCGGCCTCCTTCCAGAAGTGCAGTTCTCGGGACCTGTGAGCACCCCCCACCACAGACCCAACCCTGTAGCCCTCAAGTCAAGCACCCACTGCTGGCCCTATCCACCACCGATTGCAGTAACAGCCTGCCTCAGGGGCCACAGGAGCCCTGGGAGGCAGCCGTGAATGAGGGCAGGGTGGAGAGCAGCCCCTTCAGCCAGGAGTCGGAGCCATCCCGGGACAGTGGCCGAGATGGTAAGGGGCTGCCATGCCCAACCCAGCCCAGGCCAGGCCTAGCACGGTCCCAGAATGGAGGCCCAGGCTAGACCTGTGACATGCCAGGCATTCAGATGACCTCATCACACACTGCCTCCAGCAGCCCCTTGGAGCTGGCGGGGTCTGCGGGCTGGATGCAGGACTCAGCATCAGCCTGGCAGTGGATTATGCCTAGAGCAGTAAATGCCCAATAATCACATGACTGAGGCCCTTCCCCTCTGATATCATTTCATTCACTCACTCATTTATTCAGTATTGATTGAACATTGTTATGTGCCAGACACTCTGCTAGGCACCGTGGGGAACCCATGAGCGAATTGGAGTCCTGCCCTGGAGGCATCCTGTAGTTAGACACACAGGCTGTCTGGTGATCAGGGGACAGAGCTCCTACACAGTGTGCCAGAGCTGCTCTTTGTCCTCTCCCCCTGACCCTGCTGGAAAGACTGTGGAAGCTGTGGGCATCGCCGTCTTGCCCTTTGGAGTGAGCCTCATATTGCGGCAAATCCTGGGTGTCTGCAGGCTCAGGCTCCAGTCCCCAGTGTTGTGATCCCAGGTGGCTGTAGTAGAGAGATGACAGGCCACCCCACACATCCTGTGTGCATGTGTCTTGGGCCTGGGGTGGCTTGCAAGGGACTCAGGGCTTGGAAGCAGCATGAGGAGGAGAGGGCAGAGATGACAGATGATAATGGCCTCACTGGGGATGTGGATGCCAGGCCCCACCCTGGGTGTGCCTGCCCCTTTACTGGACCTGGAGTCACAGACACTGCCCCTCCTCCTTCCCTTGTCACACAGACCCTGAGGAAACAGGCCTCCTCTTGGGGTCCTTCCCACCCTGTGTTGAGCTGTGGATTCCTTCTCTGGGGTGGGCTCTAGGCTGTCTGCCCGCTTGTCCCTGACCACTTCCTACAGGGCCTTGTTCTGAGATCTGGTGACCTCCGGGCATCCCGGGCCTCCACCTCCCAGAAGCCTGAAGCAGAGGGAGCCGGACTTCTCTGGGCAAGACACACAGTCCTCAGTGCTCCAGTCTCCTCCTCACTCGGGCCAGGAGAAGTGGTCATCAGTGGGGTTCCACAGCTGGAGAGGACCTGCTGGCAGGGGCATGGGAGGAAAGGAAGCGGGAGCAGCCACGCTGTTGCCCAGATGCAGGGCTTAAGTGAGGACAACAATGGAACCCACCTCAAAAGGCCCTGTGACAGCTCCTCTATAGGGGGTTTCACTCACTGCCCAGCACACGACAGATGCCCCAAAATGATGACCATTGTTAAAGCTGTTGGAAACGCACCGGATTATGGTTTTTGTCCCCGATCCCAACAATGTCCCTTGATATAGAAGGAACATGACATCACAATCAGCACTTTTACATAACACTTTTTTGTTTTTTGAGTTGGAATCTCACTCTGTCACCCAGACCGGAGTGCAGTGGCCGCTCCCGGCCACCACAGCCTCGACCTGCTGGGCTCCGGCCATCCTTCCGCCTCAGCCTTCTGAGTAGCTGGAATTACAGGCACGTGCTACCACGCCCAGCTAATTTTATTTTTCTTATTGTAGAGATGAGGTCTCGCCAAGTTGCCCAGGCATCTCGAACCCATGGGCTCAGGCAATCCACTCACCTCAGCCTCCCAAAGTGCGGGATTACAGGCTGAGCCACTGAGTCCAGCTGCACTTAACACTTATTAGTCACCTAT